>NC_061114.1:198410663-198554601 GCF_002878395.1 Capsicum annuum
AAATAACATTGAAAATCTAGAATTAGATATACATTACAGTACAATTAAGATAAATTATTATACAAAAATCTATAACCCTGCAATTAATATAGGATAAAATAATAAACCACACAAATTAATAAATACATCTTACGAAAAAAATAAATCATTAAAAGATATTGAAATAAAATTTAAGAAATATCCACGCACAAAGAAAAATAGACTCATTATACATAGATCTATTTTATAAGTTAGTTCATTTTAGGGTGCTTGGAAACCAAGATTTTGATGTGGGTGTCTTTAAAACCAATCTGTTTAAAAAATTGAGGGCTAAATCAGGATTATTTAGGATTTTTATCCGGTAACCAACCTTAGCAGACGAAGAGACAGCTTCTTGATTAGAGAATCCAAGAAAGTTGATGAGGTAATTCACTAAGAAATGAGTCGTCGGACTCCGGGCAGCAGTTGAACTTGAGTATCGAAAGAGAAATCCATTATTCTCAAATTTGAATAATAGAGCTCGAGCTTTGAGAAGAATCATTTCCTTGTGTTAAAGAGAAAGCCAAAATTGGCAGTTTTTTTTTTTTTTTTTTTTAATGTTTTTGTGATTTGTTCTCCAGGTCTCCAAATAGCTACCGTAATGTAATACTCACTCACTCACTCCCCCAACAATTTTAATAACTCGGAGGGTAGTATCCTCAATTCCAATCCGAAGTTGTGAATCGAGTTGGGAGCTAAAAGGTGTACCTCCTCAATTATAAAAAAAAACAAAAAATGTGATAGTTTATATATTTTTTCTTTGGGTTTAATTTGGGACTTTATTGATCAAGGGAAAAATAACAATAAGTCTTTACACAAATGAAATTATGAAAAAAACAGTAAACAAAAAAATAAATATTTCCTTCGCTTCGTTTTAATTGATCTTTTTACTTAAAATATTTAATTTAGTTGTCTCTTTGATGAAATAAAGAGAATTTTATTATGTTCTTTCAATATTATCCTCGATATTAAATGACTAAACAATGTATATTTATTGAAATTTATATTTTCAAAGCATAATTAATAAAGTTAATTTGATAAAATAAATAATTAATTAATATTTTCTTAATAGGTGTGTCAAGCCCATAGAGATCAACTAATTCAAAATAGAGGGATAAATAAAGCAGGCCCAACTATAATATTGTCTTTGCTGCTTCACTCCTAAACCTGAAAGTGTTCAACCATTATTTCCTATTGACGATGTTATGGGTAACTAAGCTTCACTCTAGATAGTTTATCTTTATTTTAGGCAAAATAATTGACTGACAATTATATTTGTATGAATTTATATTATAATTTTTTTATCAATTAAATCCATAAACTCAATAGATTTAATATGTTATATTTCTTTAATTACTAACTAAGCTTATGTGATACTAAGATAACTTAGTTGAATATAACGTATAACTGCATGCGTTAAGGAGCATGTGAACATTATATTTTTATTAAAATAAAAGAAAACAAATACTCATGAGTTTTTAAAAGGAAAAAAGAAATCCTGTTTCCCCACCTACTCCTACGCCCCCCCCCCACCCCCCTCCTTTCAGAATCCACGCAACCCCTACTATTCATCTTCTTTACTCCACCAATCCCCAACTCGTCTTCATCAGTCCACCCCTATTGTACTTCAATTAGAAACTACAGATCTGATTCACTAAATTTAAAGAAAAAAATGGTTACTCATTAAAGCTAAATTAAAGAAATAACAAAATAAAATCATAAAAAAAAAAATTTAACCCCTCTTTCCACCGTTGGATAGTACCACAACATCGAAGAACACCACAATTTTTTTTTTTTCAATTTGAAACTTTTTTATAATTTCTTCCTCAATTTTCATCGATTTTATAGCAAAAGAAATCGGTCGAAACAAAAAAAAATGGAAAGAAAGAAGGGATTTAATGAAAAAGAAGATAGGAATGGTAGGTGTGAAGAAGATGAGATGAGGGTGGTCGAGGTGGGTGGTTATTTGATTTAATTATTTACTTCAATATTTAATTTTTACGTGGCATTAAAAAGTTGCATGGACTCCACATTTAAGCGTTGTATTACATGCATGTTGGGTAAATCATAAAAAGGGTTTAAAATATTGTGTTTTTCTGAGTTTAAGGATTCAGTTGGCAGAAGGGTGAGTAGAAGGTTTCATAATAAAAATTCATATAAGTATAAGAGTTCAATAGATCATTTTGCTTTTATTTTAAAATTAAACTATTTTTTTGTCTTAATTATTTTTTTCTTTCTAGATTTTTCATTTTTATTTGAGGAAAACATCATTGTCCTCCTAAATTTGTCCGATCCGTCAAACTTACTTTAGCATTTTAACTTTACGGACAATTGTTGTCCCTTTAAAGAACTTTCAAGTGAATTAATATCACTCCTAGTAATGGTGTGACACAAAAATAAATAAATGAAAAACACATATCTTTTTTTAGAAAAATGAAAATGAACCCTAATTTGTATATTATATAATAAAAAATTAAAAAAAATAACTCCTCCTTTCCCTTTCTCCTTCCTCAAACCTCAAACCTCTCACCCCCATTCTAATACTCGGCTTCAAACCCCTCTCCAAATAACCAAAGGCCCTTGCTCCAATTTGATAAAAGAAATCACCCTCAATATCTTCGGAGCCAATCCAATACCAAATTTTAATTTACGGGGATCGGAATTAGGTATCGTTAGACAAGTTTCGTTGATGAAAATGTTGTCATCGAGTTTGATGTCTTTATAAATGAGTTTAGCTTGAAATTCCATGGTAAAGGTATCTGATTTATCGTAATTGAATTTCTTGATTTGACTTATTTCTTCAACTACCGATAAAAAGTGAGATGATTAGCGAGGAAGAGACACAACATTGTTAGATTTTTAGTGGCCTGTTGGAGATGACAAAAGAAGAATTTGGAGGAGATGTGAGTAATAGACTGTGAGGATACATAATCTGTCACGACCCGAATCAGGGGCTGACCATGACTGGTATCTCAAATCCCACGTGGACTGGAGATCACCCCCTTCACTTAACTAAACCAACACAACATATCCAATGTTGGATAAATTCCAAACATATAACAAGATAACGTGAAATGAAATTTATGATAATGCAGGGTATGTTTATACCAACCACCAATAACCAGACAATCGTTTGTCACCAAACAATCAACCGAACCACCCAAGTCCACCGTAATTCGACAAAGCCTCTACAAAACCAAAAGTTAGTAAAATATCGGGACATGCCCCCCAAAAATAGCCAAAATCAATATCTAAGGAAGTAGTAAACTTATGAAAAGGAAACCACAACATAAAATAGGGTCTTCCGAAGGATGGAAGCTCGCTACTACAACCTGACTCGCTAGTTGATCCCAAATCCAAGTCACTGAGCAGGAGATGTGGAAGTATTATTGGTTCCTGCATCACGTGGGGATACAACATCCGAAGATAGCTAGCGGTTGGAGCGCTAGAATGTAACTCAGGGATAGAGGAACAAAATAATGTCATGATAACAGTTTAAAACCAACATGACATTCAATGCATAATATCAGGTAAAGTACATATATATATATATAATGTCACGTGCTGAGGTAGAAAGCAAGGCTTATCATGAGCTTCGAAAACCTTAACCGAAGTTGTGTAACATAACTGTCATCTAACAAGGCACCCACGGGCTATATGGGCCCAGCTTTCCCCTAGCTGGAAGGGCCTACTGTATGTAGCCGCATGAACCAGAGGATATCCATATACGTATATGCCTTTATGGGGGACTTGAACCTCCCGGCATAATTAAGGTGACTTAAGCACCAATTTATACAACACGGGAGACTTGAACCTCCCATTTATATATTCAATACAGAGGACTCGAACCTTCCTGTCATTTAGACACCTGCACTGGCTAGCGCGATTCTGGTGTTAGTCCTTTGGGACCTCCACTTTTACGGTACGACTACACATCCCGATTTTAAGCCCAATTTAAAATATTTAATATACATCATCGTTTGTTAACCCATTATACATATAGGCACCCTGTTGGTATCGTCATACCAACCTCAATTGCAAGCCTATGATATGTCATGACAACAATTTCATCAAATGGGGACTCGAACCCATTGTCCAAAAAAAGACACCAAATAAATTCTAACATTTGGGACTCGAACCCATTTAGCCAATCAAACCCCAAGGTTACAATTTAAATAAATTTATGGCCATTAAGGCCTTTATAAAGCCATTCATCATTTATTACCCGTTTTATGCCTAAGCATTGGTTCAACACACAATTCAAATTTGTGACAAGGTCATTCTCATTAACAATTTCATGGACAGGTTGAGAGCGTACCGTTATCAAAGCCAAAATCAAGGCAAAATTATCAAATTGGGGGTTAACCATGGCCCCTTAGTTAGATCACCATTCCCACGCACCCACATGTGCAAAAATCATAATCAAAGCATAGAAAATCATAATTAAATCATCGAAAAACGTTATTCAACAATAAACATTCAAATACCTCAACCTTGGCTTCAAAACCATCATAATGACTCATGAACAATACTTTAAACATATGCCTTTACAAAACTAACAATGAGGGAAGAGTCACATGCCCGAATCACGAATATTTACGGAGAGAAATCAACCCCTTGAACCCTTAGATGACCAAATTGGTGAATCCCTAAATTGGATTGCTTGAGAGGATTTAGAGAGAGTAAAGAGAGTGTTTAATTCGTTAAAGCGTTGAATAAATGCCTAAAAATATTTTATGGACGTGGGGTCTAAAGAGTTTTAAGTGAGAAATATCTAAAGTGCCCCTAATTTAAAAGCTGGAAAAGTATCATCCTTGGTTACAAGTCATCCATATACTCGTAACATTACCTTACTACTCGTAACCACGAGTCGTAACCAAGATAGTCTCTAGGACCCCTAACACTGTTGTCCTTACAACTCAACCAACCAACTGTAACATGACCATACGACTCATAGGGTCTTACTTGTAACTAGAGCAAAACCAAATAGGATGAACATAGGCATCATACGGATTGATCGTTATGACTCGTAGCGAGTCCTTATGGCTCATAGTGATTCACTTGTACTCAGAGCAGAATCAAGCCAACAACTTACAGGATTTGGTTACGACTTGTCCTAACAACTCATTGCGAGTCTTTACTACTTGTGTCCCCAAGTCGTATCCAGGATAGAAACTCAACAACATTCACTGGACACTTTACGAATGGGTCACATGACCCGTCAAGACACCCTACGACTCATGGGGTCAAGTCGTAACCAAAGCAGTGAGCTCAAAGCTCAAGAAATTTTCAAGGGAAAAAGTTTGGGGTGTTTTAGTCTCCCTCCTTTAGGATCATTCGTCCTTGAATGATGGGTCAAGTACACATTATTATGATTTCTATATAGATACACAACTATGCTTCCCTTTAACAAAGTCAGAAAATAAAGAAAATAAGGAATTGACAAATCTTTCTTTTAACAAAGTCAAAAAATAAAAATGTTAAGAATACACATACCTTAAGCACAAATTTCTAGAATAGGGAATTGGAATGGATACTTAGACTTCATGTCTTTCTTGGATTCCCAAGTAGCTTCCTTAGACTTTTGATTCCTCCATAGAACCTTTACTAAAGCCACATCTTTTATCCGCAATCGGTGAACTTGTTGATCCAGGATCCTCACCAGGACCTCCTCATAGGACAACGAATCCTAAATGCCAATATTCTCCAAGGAAATAACCAACGAAGGATCATATACGCATTTCCATAACATGGACACATAGAACACCGGGTGAATGAAAATCATGATAGAGGGAAAATCCAATTCATATGAAACATTACCAACCCTTCTCAAAACCAAGTACGAGCCAACATATCGAGGATTGAGCTTCTATTTCTTCCCAAACTGCCCTAACTCCCTTCATGGGAGACACTTTTAAGAACGCCCAATCTCCAACCTCAAACTCCAACTCTCTCTGTCTTACGTCCGCATAGGACTTCTAGTGACTTTGGGTGGTCTTAAGCTTATCCCGAATCACCTTCACCTTTTCCATAACTTGATGAACCAAATCTGGGCCAAACATCTTCGGCTCACTAACCTCGAATCACCCAATAAGAGATCTATACCTCATACCATATAATTTCTCAAATGGAACTAAACCAATGCTAGAATAATAACTATTGTTATAGTCAAATTAATGAGAGGCAAGTGGTCGAACCAACTACTACCAAAGTCAATTACAAAAGCTCGCAGCATATCTTCCAATATCTGAATGGTTCTTTCTGCTTGCCCATCCGTCGGTGGTGAAAGGTGGTACTAAGGCTCACTTTAGTCCCCAAACCACGCTGAAAAGAGCACAAAAAATGTAATGAGAACTGAGTACCATGATTTGAGATAATCGAGACAGGCGCACCATGCAATTTTACGACCTCCTGAAGGAACTACCTTGCATAGTCCTCGGCAAAATAATTAGTTGTCACTGGCAAAAAGTGAGCAGACTTAGTCATCCTATCCACGACGACCCAAATTGAGCCACATTGATTCCGCAACTACAGAAGGCTGGTAATAAAATCCATATTAATTATCTCCCATTTCCACACCGATAATTTAATCTCTTTTAATAGCCTATCGAACCTCATGTGCTCCACCTTTACTTATTGGCATACCATACACTTAGCCACAAAGTTGGCTACATCTCACTTCATGTTATTCCACAAATAAATCTCCTTAAGGTCATGATACATTTTCGTCAGACCAAGATGAATAGTATATCGTGACTCATGAGCCTCAACCAAGTTTCTCTCTCATACTTCATCTATGTTGGGAACACATAATTTGTCGTGGTACCTCAGGATACCATTGTCACCAATCTCAAAAGCCACTATCTTTTGCTAACCTGTATCTCCCTTAATTTTCATTAATACAAGATTCAATATCTGCTCCTCCTTTATTTCAGTACCAAGAGATGACTGCGCCACCTTTTGCACAAACACACCACCATTCTCAAAGTCCAAGAGACGAATTCCAAGGTTGGCCAAACGGTGAATATCTTTCACTAATTCTCGTTTTACTTCATCCACATGATCTAAAATCTTCATGGATAACCTGCTAAGAGCATCAACAACTACGTTAGCTTTTCGTGGGTGATAGTGAATGCTCATGTCATAATCCCTGAGCAGCTCAAGCCATCTTCTCTGCCTGAAATTAAGCTCTTTCTAGGCAAAAACATATTACAGGCTTTTATGATCTAAAAAGATATCCATATGCACTCCATACAAATAGTGACACCAGATTATCAATGTGAACGCCACAACAAATAACTCTAAGTCATGAGTCGAGTAATTCTTCTCATGCACCTTTAACTGTCTAGAGACATAAGCTATCACCTTGTCATGCTGCATAAAAAAGCAACCAAGTCCCACACGGGACACATCGCAATAAATCACTAATCCATCATTACCCTCGAGCAACGTCAAAATTAGAGCTGAAGTCAACTTATATTTTAGCTTCTCAAAACTACCCTCACAAGCATCAGACTACAAGAACTTCACCTTTTTCCGAGTCAACTTAGACAATGGGGTAGCTATAGTCGAGAAACCTTCCAGAAACCTTCTATAATAACCTTCTAAACCCAAGAAGCTACGAATGTCGATTGAAGTCGTGGGTCTAGGCCACTTCTTAACTTCTACAACCTTTTGTGGATCCAACATGGTCCCCTCACTAGACACCACGTGACCCAAAAATATAACAACGTTCAACTAAAATTCACATTTTGAGAATTTGGCATACAACTACTGATATTTTAAGGTCTGCAACACAATGCGAAGGTACTCAGCATAATCCGCCTCTCTCTTAGAGTATACTAAAATGTCATCAATACTAAAATGTCATCAATGAAGACAATCACGAACAAATCCAAAAAATGATGAAAGACCATGTTCATCACGTCTATGAATTCTGTCGGGGCATTAGTCAACTGTATAGACATGACTAAGAACTTGAAATACCCATACAGGGTGTGGAAAAAAGTCTTAGGGATATACACCTCCCTAATCTTTAACTGATGATACCGAATCAAAGATTGATCTTAGAAAAGAATTTAACACCTTGGAGCTGGTCAAACAAATCATCTATACTTGGAAGAGGGTACTTATTCTTTACCGTCACCTTGTTCAACTATTGGTAATCGATAAACATCCAAGGAAAACCATCTTTCTTATGCACGAACAAGACAGGTTCACCTTATGGGGATACACTAGGATGGATAAAACCCTTTTCTAAGAGATCCTTCAACTACTCCTTAAGTTCATTCAACTCAGCTGGAGCCATTCTATATGGAGGAATAGAAATAGGACGCGTGTTTGAAACAAGATTAATCCCAAAATTAATTGTCCTATCGGGAGGGATACCAAGAAGGTCATAGGGAAGACTTTAGAAAATTCATTTACCACCGGGATGGAATGTAAGGAAAGACACTCTGAGTTAGAATTTTTAACTCGAACCAAATAATAAAGACACCCCTTGGAGATTAATCTTCGAGCTCTAAGATATGATATGAACCTTTCCTTAGGAACTAGATAATCCTCTTCCCACTCAATAACTGGCTCATTAAGGAATTTAAAAATGACCTTACGGGTCTTACAATCTAGAATAGCGTAGCATGAGTGTGAATAATCCATTCTCAATATGACATCCAAATAAACCATGTCTAACTCTACCAGATCTACTAAAGTCTCTCTACCATCCAAAGATACCACACAGCCTCTATAGACTCTTTTACACACCACACAATTACCCATCGAGTAGAAATAGAAAAAAAGGTCCAAAATATACTCAGGATCGAAACCAAATTGCACAGCTACAAATGGGGTCAGATAAGAAAGAGTGGACCCCGAATCAAGTAAACAGTAAACATCATGAAAAAAGAGTTTTAACATACCAGTAATGATATCCAGAGACGCCTCGGACTCTTGACGAGTGATGAGCAGTGATCTTACTACTCATTCTCATTAAACAATCATATACATTACCTTGGTTTGAATGAATTAATGAGACATATTTGTCAGTAAATGCACTAATATTTGCTCTTTGCAGGTATAGAGTTGAAAAGCTAAAAAGATACAGATTAGAGCTTAAATGAGTAAAAAGGGAGCAGGAAAGTACAACTGAAGACTTGGAGCAGGAACTGGCCTCAGGTACCACAGTCGCGGTCTGCTAACTGCAATTACAACAATCAAGCAGAAGTCAATCAAATGCGATTGTGGAGGTTAACCACGGTTGCATAGTCACAGTCGCGGCCAGACTAGCATGACCGCAGCCTAGCGAAACAAAGCAGCCCAGGGGAAAAACTGGAAATACACATGGTTGTTCCCAATTTTGACAAAAGACTCAAACCCTAGCCTCATGAAAAATAATTTCATCTTCCCTAATTTTTAGGTTTAGCCTTAGGAGTTGATAGCCTTCATTTTTGGAGAAGAAAATATTGTATAATTTTTGGGTGAAGAATAAATTGGAGACTTTCTAAGTGAAAGATTAGCACTTCCATTGTTGATTTGTGGGAGTGTCAAGTTTGAAGTAACATTCACGTAACGTTCAACAAGTTATTTCAATAGAGATTTTGGGTATATCTATGCTTATTTATCTTCTGTGTAGCTAGATCTCCCTCTTGGGTTTATGTGTGAATAAGGGTTAAAGTATGTTTGGGTTGTTATTGATTAGAATCTATTTAGTAGTTTATGTTTATGAGTTTTATCATTGTTATGCTAACTTGGTTGGGATTTGATGGGTGAAAGCCCAAAATACCCACATGGGTATGATGAGTGAAAGCTCCATGCTCTAGAAAACTCGAAGCCATTTTCGAAAGAAGGGTTTTGGTTGAAGTTTAGGAATCCATATCATCCTCGAAAGAGGGATATGGAGACCAAAGCAATGATAGATAATTGTGTGTGAAGTTTGCTAAATTCTCACTATCTTAGACATAAGGTTGAATGTGAGGTTGACTATGCCGTGAGTATCATCCTAGAAATAAGGATGTATAGCTTGAGATTGTGGTTACCAATTATTGAACACACCCGTTAGGTATTTGAAAGAAATAATGGGTGAAAGTTTGGTGTTTTTTTGAAAGACTAGCATCAAAATCTATAACCAAACCAACCCATATTTTACCTACTACATTGATGATTGATTGCTATCACCCATACATCACTCCCTTAGTAATGCATAATTCCAAGATCCGTGCATAATTGCTAAAACTCTAAATATTCGTAGCCCCAAATTTATACTAGAAAAATCTAAAAAGAAATATTAGTGTAGATAGTTATCTCCCCTATTTTTATCTTCTTCTAACATTGGTTTGGATTTAGCTCGTATCAATTATTTCAAAGTAACTTGATTGTCACTCACATTGTTCCTCGTGAATTCAATCCCGACTCTAAAGTTGGGTAAATATATTGACGATGAATGCCTTACACTTAAATTAATGTGTAAGTTGAGTGTTATAAAAAATGGTGCCGTTGCTGGGGAATAATTTGGCATATTGAGTTAGTTTGGAATTTTAGCTTACTTTCTTTAATTCAAACTTGTATATATTTATTTGTGATTTTTCTTTGTAGGTAGATTTTAATTTATTTTTATTTTTCTCTATTGCATCTTCCGACAAGTATGATGTCGGTAATTGAATTCTTATCCTGACGACTTATGTCCAATCTATGAAGGACCACACTTCAAGAGAAATTGTAACTATACTCCCTATAGGGAGTATAGGTGCTCGTTATGTAGTGGTCGAGATAGATATTGGGAGGATTGTCCAAATTCCCCTTCCCCCTATGATACTAATATAATTGCTAGTTCTTCTTATGAGATTGATAGGTCTTATGATGAGAAGAAGGAGGAGCAATGCTTCAAACTATTTTGGATCGGGTGACTATAACCGGGAAGAATGCATAAGACTTGCATAAAGTTTACGGGATGTTCAACTGGGCATATGTCAAGGCAAAGGAATTGGGAAAGAACATCATTTTAGCAAATCTCACAACCTGGCCTATTTCCCTAGAGGAGGTTCATCAAGAAGAGAAACCAAGCTATGATAGTGAGCTTGGTAGTGAAGAATCCTCGGTAACTTCTCAATTAACTGAGTCATATGAGAAAGAAGAAGCCATAACAAAATAAATGGTGCTAGAGTCTTAAGAAGAAGCAAAGCAAATCTCTTATGATGACTCTAGCTCATTCCGAGGTGAAGATATTTTGGAGGAGGCTATTCCAAAACTAGGATTTGGACCCCATTCAAACCATTTCTAAATATTGTGCTCGGAGGATGTGATGAGAATCCATCAACCTAGGCAAATGATAGATTGTGGGGAGAAGAGGTACGATCCTTATATTTTGGAGTTTGTTATTCCAAAGAAGCATATAGAACCCTACCTATCAATAGCCAAGGAACTCAATTTCCGATGTAAAAGGAATGGCCTATTGATGTGCTTACTTTTAACCAAGGAGCAAATTCAAAAGTTTGGTGTGAAGTTGGGTAAAAGTTTTAAGTCTTCAAAATGGGAAGACCGAATCTTGCTTGCCATTTCATCACCTTTTCCAAGACCCATCTTGGAAGATCTGAATCTTTTGTTCCTCTGTCGTTCATTACATATTGATCAAAAGTTGGAAAGGAGATTTAAATCTTCTAAGTGGAAGCACAAAAGGACATGGAAGAGGCGTCTTGCTAAGACATTAAACTAAGCACTCAATGGGAGAAACTTATCATGCTACTAATAGTGGCATATATATTTTTTAATTATACATGGTAGAATAGATTTTTTGTTATATTTACACATGCATAATCCATGAAATTGTTGGTACAAAGAGGAATTTTGATGGAACTTGAAAAAGGACCATGTGAAATTGGCAAATTGGATTGAACAGGAAGTGTAGGATACTAGATTTCTGGTTTTAATTACCACAACCGCAGTTCGTTCCACCACGATTGCGAAGGCCGCATGATTATTATTGCGTAACTATGACTACGATCGCGGTCATACCAGTTTAAATAACCATCCAGCTACTATTTTTCCCACACATTCATTCTCAAAATTCTCGTATATATTGGCATTGATTTTATTTCAAACCTTTTGCATCTTTTATCTAGTATGTAGTCTCAAACTCCCTTACTTTTATTGTCATTGTAGGCTTGGGACATGAAGTTTATAAATAGGCATATATTTATTTTTATAATGCCAAAATTGTGCTTGTGTGTGTTTATTGTTGTGGTTAGCAGCTGTAAGGTGTCTACACGTCATTTGGGGAAGTCTTGAGTACCCATATTTTAGCCTAAAATGGTTGAAACTAACATGTAGATTATGTGTTCATCCAATCCCCAAATAATTTCAATGTGAATTCCTTCAAGGTTGGGGCTAAAATCATGTAATCTAGGCTTACTTTATCTGATCATAATGTTTATGTGCCTAGTTGGAAGACAAAGTTGGTGTTAATTTTGCGTATCTTGAGCGATGGTAGAACTGTTGATTGTGGTCTCATGTCTCACTATTCCGGTCCTGATGACCGCTGATGTTAGGTGTATTTATGCATTCTAGAATTACTATTCCAAGCAAATTTTGATTCAAATTGATCATTAAGAGTTCAATCAAGAAATTAGCGTGGCTAGCTTGAGCTAGGCATTTGTCTAGTCTATCATGTTGGGTTCTAACGTGTTTCATGAGTTTCTAAGGCTGTTATTGTTTATTTATATGAGAAAAAACTTGTTGGTAATGTCCAAGGGTCAATTAGATCAAGACAAGAGTCAAAATAATAAGTTAGAAATCAATGTGAATTGGCCTATGCTTAGCTCGTGTTCCTAGTTCACCATCTTGGATATTGTGTTGTTTTGAGATCTAAATTGTTGTGTTTAATGCTATAGGATGCTTTGTGAATAGATTATGATTAATATAAAGGATATACAAACTTTAAATCAAGTAGAATCAACTCAAAAAGGCTCAGAATGGATCAACGAAAGCACAATACACAACATCGACATAATTTGGAGTCCTGGAATGTCCAGGGTGCGTATGGACTGTAGGAAAGTCCAATTGGAATGTGTAATAGACAAAAAGCTTCATAAGGGACCCAAAATAGTGATCCCTTGCGATGAGGGCACGTCGCGACTTACATACCACCTTTTAAGCCTTGCAATGTGACTTCTACTCCCGTTTCCAGCTTGTGCGATGGGACTTCCACTCCCATTTCCAACTTGTGTGATGCGACTTCGACTCCTATTTCCAGCAAGTGCGACGCGAGGTCCAATTCATATATGGACAAAATTGTAAATTCAATCCTACATGGATTGGGACTTATTGTCCACTATAAATACATCTTTGTATTCGTTATTGATCATTTTTGGATGTCCTTGGAGGAGATTGGAGGCTAGCACAACTTCTTTTTAGGTTTTATAATTCTTTCATGTAGTTTCTGTATGGTTTGTATCATCAATCCAAGGGATGAGTTGATGAATATTTCCATTAAAGGCTAAACTCCCTTTTCGAGGTTAAGGCCAAGATCATGAATACTTTCATTTTGAATTAAGTTTGTTGATTCACTTATCATTATGGTTGTTTGTTTATCCTTATTTTAACTATTGTAAGTATTAGCTACCATTAGGATACATATATTGTCGACCTTGTGATCTTAGGAGAGTAAATAGTAAGATAGAACATAAGGATAAGAAAAGTATGGTTTTTATTCTTTTATAAAATAAGGAATCCAAATTAGCATCTAGGATAGGGATGTACCTAGAATCCTTACTTGATTCAAACGTAGGATGATAGCTTAAATAACTTAATTAGATTATTACATCCCCGATCAATGATGTAGTTGTAAGGTCCAAATTGGGTAAAATATTAGAGATTGAGAGATCATAATCATGCGATTAACCCTACAAATCAACAACCAAGATAAGCGAGTTAACAAATGAAGTTCAATAACGTAGTATGATTGTTCTTAAGCCTTAACCCTGGGCCTTTATCCATTGATTGTCCAAAGTCATTACTTTTCCGCATTAGTTTAGTTTTTTTAGTTTACAATTCTAAAACTTTCTCAGTTACTTTATCTCAATAGTTGAGCTAGAATTGGGTAGTGGTTTAACACAAGTTCCTCTGGGACCGATATTCGGCTATCTTGAAGTCCACTATATTACTTGGTAGACCACCTACACTTGTGTGTGCACTGAAGAGCATGTAAAAGACTGAGTGTAGGGTCCCACGGATCCTATTAATACAAAAGATGCTACTAGCTAGGCCTAGAGACCTCAGGGAGTATTTCTATCTCTTACTTTGAAAGTCACTTTGGGGACAAAGTAGATTTTTAAGTATGGGGTGGGAAATTCACCAATTTTTGCCTCAACTTAAAATTTCTTTTAGGATAGAAATAAGTGAGATATTTTAGTTGGTGCTATTTTTGATTGCATGGTGCAAGTATTTTGTTTGGTAAAAGCATGTTGATTAAGGGAATTTCTACTTTTGAGACTCTTAGTCTCATGTTTGCGACTCTTGTACTTGGTGGCTTAAATATGAATTCATGTGTCATGTGCATGTGAGGTATTTATGTATTCCTTGTTGCATGTGATGTCTAGAACTTGCCTGGTGTGTGTGTAAAATGGAATAAAGAATGTGAGTTTAGGAGATAATTTAGGCATTTCCTTAATAGCCTTGTTTTATACCTTCATTTGACATACCTTTGTGCGTAATCCTAGTAATCCCCATTAAGCCTCTAGTTTTTTCTTTGGCAGCTGCATAGATAGCCTAATCCCTTATTTTATAGACCTGAATTTGATCCAAAAAGCTCCTAAGCACTTAATTGTAAGATTGAGTGAGTAAGGAGTTTGAAAAATAAGAGGGAAAAAGTGAAATTGAAGCCCCAAAAGAAATAGTTATTGGTATTTAAAATTGATGTGTTGTGGTTGGGAGTGAATAATGAAAAGAATAAAAAAATTCAAATTGGATAAGTTGTGCATAGCATGCTCCCACCATAGTGTTTGTGAAAATGCTTAAAAAAAATGGGGTGAAAGCAAAAGATGTGGGTAGACAAAAGTGGTGTAAATTGGTTATTGGAGAAGAGTTTTAATTGATTATGTGTTGCATTAAAGTGCTTGGGGAAGATAGTCACTATTCCTAATTAAAATAGTTCCTACCCGTCCCTTAGCCTACATTACAACCCAAAAAAGACCTAATTGATCCTAAGTTCATCCTTCCGATATTAGTGGAGCACTACACTAAGGGCAAGTTTATGGTTCATTATGTGTAACTTGTGAATTCCTTGTGACAGTGAGCGTAATTTGATTCTTGTATCCATCATGTTATAAATTACTTAATTGTGAGTGATTATGGGTAACTCTCTTGCTGAAAGGGAAATATGTTTGATGAATATGGGTGATTTATATGATGTTCTTGATTGAGTAATATGCATGAGTTTTCTACTTGTTGAGTCCATTCTTGACGCTAGGATGTGTTGAAGTAGGATTCTTGAGCTTTTAATTGTGTATAACATACTTAGTGTTGTAAACTTGTATTCCGTGTAGTCATTGTAGTACTAGCTTGAGTGTCTTGCATATAGTAGAAGCGTGGAGTCTCTTCAGATCATAATGTTTATAGTAAAGAGTTGTTCGAGGACGAACAAGACATTAAGTGTGGGGTGGTAATGTGGGGTGTATTTATGCATTCTAGTGTTACTATTCTATCCTATTTAGCCTTTTTTTAAGGATGATTCATGTGCTTAATGTGTTAATAATGAGATAAATGTGCATACAAGTGTCTATGTATGTTTTTACAATGTTTAATGGTGTTTCCAAGCAAGTTTTGATTCAAATTGATCATTTAGAGTTCAACCGAGAAAACTAGTGTGACTAGCTTGAGCTAGGTGTTTGTTTAGTCTATCGTGTTAGTTTATAACGTGTTTCAAGAGTTTCTAAGGTTGTTATTGTGTATTTATATGTGAAACAACTTGTTGGTGGTCAATTGGATCAAGACAAGAGTCAAAACAATAAGTTAGAAGTCAATGTGAATTTGCCTATGCTTAGCTCATGTTTCTAGTTCACCGTCTTGGATATTGTGCTGTTTTAAGCTCTAAATTATTGTGTTTGATGCTATAGGATTCTTGGTTAATGGATTATGATGATATATGAAGGATATACAAGCTTCAAATCAAGTAGAAACAACTCAAAAAAGCTCGTAATGAATCAACGAAAGCACAATACACAACTTGGGCGCAATTTGCAGGTGCTATAGGGAAGGATAGTTTGCACGTGCTATAGATCAAAATCTTCATAAGGGACCTAAAACAGTGATCCCTCGTGATGAGGGTGCATCGTGACCTCCACACCACCTTTTAAGCCTCGCGATGTGACTTCAACTCTCATTTCTAGCTTGTGCAATGGGACTTCCACTCCCGTTTCCAGCAAGCGCGAGGTCCAATTCACACATGGAAAAAAGTTCAAATTCAATCCTACATGGCCTGGGACATGTTGTCCACTATAAATATATCTTTATATTTATTATTGATCACTTTTGGAGTCATTGAAAGAGATTGGAGGCTACCACAACTTCTTTTTAGATTTTATCATTTTTTAATGTAGTTTCTTCATGGTTTGTATCATCAATCTAAGGGATTGGTTGATGAATATTTCCATTAAAGTCTAAAATCCCTTTCCAGGGTTAAGGCCAAGATCATGAATACTTTCGTTTTAAATTAAGTTTGTTGATTCGCTTATCATTATGGTTGTTTGTTTATCCTTGTTTTAACTATTTTAAGTATTAGCTACCATTAGGATACATATATTATTGACCTTGTGATCTTGGGAAGGGGAATAGGAAGATAGAACATTGGGATAAGCAAAGTATGGTTTTTATTCTTTTATAAAATAAGGAATCCAAATTAGCATCTAGGACAGGGATGTACCTAAAAGCCTTACTTGATTCAAATGTAGGATGATAGCTTAAATAACTTAATTGGATTATTACATCGCTGCTCAATGATGTAGTTGTAAGGTACAAATTGGGTAAAAAATTTGAGGTCGGAGACCATGATTATGCGATTAACCCAAAGAATCAATAACCAAGATAAGCGATTTAACGAATAAAGTTCAATAACGTAGTATGATTGTTCTTAAGCCTTAACCCTAGGTCTCTATCTATTGATTGTCCAAAGTCATTACTTTTCTGCATTAGTTTAGTTTCTTTTTAGTTTACAATTCTAAAACTTTATTGGTTACGTTATCTCAATAGTTGAGCTATGATTGGGTAGTTGTTTAACATAAGTCCCTATGGGATCGATATTCGGCTTTCTTGAAGGCCACTATATTATTTTGTAGACCACACACACTTGTGTGTGCGCTTGGGTGCTGTTAAGTTTTTGGGGTGATCTTGAGTGTATTTATATGTCTAATCACCGATATTCACCTATATTTGAACTTTTTTCAAGAGATAAAACATGCTATTTTTATTACATTTGAGCCTTAATTGTGTTTCGTATCTAACCAACGTAATTAGTGATGCAGGGTAAATTTCTAGCGGATTTGGAAGAAATTGGATGCATGAGATGAAACAAGTGACAAATAAGGTTGTGGATTTGATTGTATTCAATTGATAAGGCATTTTTTAGTGAATTTGGGAAGCAATTAGTGAAAGCTAAATCAAATAGAATAGAAACCAGCTAACAGGATTCTTGCATAAGCTGCAAATTTTGAAGACAATTCCAGTGGCCTTTCGCGAATTGCTCGTGTCGGGATCTCTAAAAATGGGATTCATTCTTGCATGGCGAGCCCCGGTAAGGAGGACTTAGCTGCAAATTTTGAAAATAATTTTTGTGAGCTCTCGCGGTCAGCTCGCATCGCAAGCTTCAGAAATGTGACCTACATCTCGTGTCGCATGGTCTGGAAATGAGGAGCACGTCTCGAGTCGCGAGATTAAGAAATGAGGAATAACTCTCATAGCGCGACACTTATTCCCACTTAGGAAAAATTTTCCCAATAATATAAGAAACACGTGAACACAAAATAAAGGACTTTTAGCAAGCACTCCAGTGGCGGAAAAGCCCAAAATTCTCTCTTTTAGGGTTCTTAGACATTCTTTTGAACTTCTTTACTTCAAGATTAATTCTTGGTATGATTAATTACATATTTTTTTATATTGAATTCAAACATGAGTGGCTAAACACCCTTGTTCTAGGGTTGAAGCCAAGAATATGATTACTCTTTGATATTCTTTATCGTAGTTTCTTTTTAGATTATCATATGGGTTGTTCTTAACTTCTTGAGCTGACTATTTTGATTAGTGTCCACCATTAAAATAAATCTATATTTCTATGTGAATCTAGGAGGAGAATCATAGGATAGAACGAAAAAATTAGGGAGCAAGGTTCTTATGCTTTTATGAAATAAGAGGTTTGAATTATCATCTAGGATATGGATATACTTAGAAGCCTTGTTTGGTTCAATTTCAAAAAGATAACTTTATGAATCTAGATGAATTGTTGCATCTCTGTGGGAGTTGTAGTTGCAATATTCAGATAGATAGAAGATTTAAGGTCGGGAGAACAAGATCATACTATAAACCTTGTGAATCAACAACCCGATAACTAACTAAACTGCGATAAGAATGGAGATTTATAAGATTGTTAGAAGTGCCTCAACCCTGGAATTCTAACCGTTATTTCTTACAACCGTTGCTTGCTTTGCTATTGTCACAAATTGTTATTTCTTATTTATTAATTTACATTTTTATTCACAATTTCACAATCATCTTGATACTTTACAACACTTAATACCTCCTTGTCTAAAACTAAAAGTAGTTTAAATTTCTAGTTGCTTAGTCCTTGCGGGAACGATATCTGACTGTCTAAGTTATTATATTACTTGTATGATCACGTGCACTTGCGTGTGCGTTTGAGCCACAATAAGTTTTTAGCACCGTTACCGCGGACTAGTATAATCAGTACTTTACTAAATTTTTTATTTTTGATAATAAGTTTAAGTGTTAATGTCTTGATCTTAGTGGCTGAATTTTTGTTGGTTTAGCTGACTACAAGACTAAAGAGAGATAAAGAGTTGGTAGAGCCTTTTGTAGAACCAGAACTAATATTTTAACAAATGCGAAGAGCTCAATATCCCATTCAATAGATTCAAATGGCTGAAAGAGTTGATCCAAATGATCATGTCGATCCAAATGCCAGACATGTACCAGCTTCGATTATCCAAATTTTTCCTGCTCAACCAACTGCTAGAATTATTCGTGATGTGGAAATTCTACTCACGAACCATGCAACCAATAGTATTCACAAGCCCGAGCCAGGTGGTTGATTTGAATTAAAGCAGAATATGGTGTAGTTACTGAATTTGGCTAAGAGATTTTATGGCCTTTCATATGAAGACCCACAATAGCACGTACAGACCTTTCCTGGAAGTAAGTGATACTTACATTCCTATAGGGGTGAATACTGATTATGTCAGATTAACACTCTTTGCTTTTGTCTTTAATTGGGGAAACAAAGAGGTGGTTACATGCTGAACCACCACTCTCTATTACTTCTTGGGAAAATCTAGGTTGGAAGTTCCTTATTTAATTCATTCCATCTAGGAAGACTGTACATTTGAGAAGTGAGATTTTAAGTTTTAGATAGAAAGAATGAGGGAATCTTTACCAAGCTTAGGAGAGATTCAAAAGTAAGCTCAGAAATTTCCCTCACCATCATCAGTCTAACGATGTTCTTGTTCATAATTTCATTAAAGGGTTAGAGCCAAATACTAAGATTCTCTTGGATTTAGCAGCGGGTGGGTAAGCTCTTGATAAGACTTATGATGAATTGTACACATTGCTGAATCGAATTTCACAAGGGAATCCTGAATGGCATTCTAATTCGAGGAATGCTCCTAAGAAAGTTGTTGGTATGTTAGAGGTAGATCAGTTCACAACGTTATCAGCCCAACTTACAGCAATGTACAATTAGATGCTTACTAAATTGAAAAACATGAAGTTGGGAGTTCCACAAGAAGTAGCTACGGCTAATACAGTCAACGGGTGAATTCTTGTTGTGAAGTATGTAGAAGTAGTGAACACGCGGCAGATTCTTATGCAGTTAATCTAGATTCTGTGAATATGTGGGGAATGTGAATCGTCCAGGACAGCAGAACTTTGGTAACACATATAATCCTAACTAGAGAAATCATCCTAATTTCTTATGGGGTGGAAATCAGGCACAAAATAATAATCAGTAGATGGGGTCAGTGCAATAGAATCAACAACAGTTTTAGAATAATCAAACTACTACTCAAACAAGTAATATGGACGATATGATGAAGCAGCTTTTGGTGAATCAAGCGTAGTTTGCAGCAGATTTAAAGAGTCAACAGTTGATCACTAAGAATTTAGAGTTGCAACTTGGTCATATTTTGGGATCATAAAACACAAGACCTCAAGGAGGCTTACCTAGTGATATAAAGGCAAATCCAAAGCACGTAAATATAGTTATAACAAGGAGTGGGTTGCAGTTAAAGGAGATGGCACCTGAGTAGGTTAGTCCCACAGTCACTGATGATGATTCTAAAGATAATGAGGAGAAAAGGGTCAAAGAAAAAGTTGTATGTGATGAAATTCAAGTGGAGAAGAAGAATTTACCTTTACCCTTTCCTCAAAGGCAAAAGAAACATCAAGAAGGGGCCAATTACAAGAAGTTCTTGGATCTTCTAAAGCAGGTTCATGTAAATCTTTCTCTCATTGATATTCTACAGAGTGTTCCAAAATATAAAAAATAAATGAAGGACATAATGAAAACCAACAATCGGTTGACAGAGTATGCTACAGTTTCACTTACTGAGGAGTGCACATCCAAGATACAAAACAAACTACCCACAAAATTGAAGGATCCAGGTAGTTTTACTTTGCAGATCACTATTGGGTAGACCATTAGTGCTCGTGGATTGTGTGATTTGAGAGCTAGCATAAATCTTATGCCCACATTTTGGTACTGTAAAATGGGTATTAGGAGTCCCAAACCCACAACCATTATTTTGCAGGTGGCTGATAGTTCTCTTGCTAGGCCAGATGGAATTATTGAAGATGTTTTAGTTCAAGTGGAATTACTAATCTTTCCAGTAGACTTTGTGATTCTTAACTTTGAAGCTGATCTGGTTGTTTCATTTATTTTAGGATGCCCTTTCCTAGCGACAGGGCAGTCACTAATTGATGTAGCAGCAGGGAACATGGCAATGAGAGCGCATGATAAAGTAGAGGTTTTTGATGTGTACAAGGCACTGAAATTGCCAGCGACATATGAAAAACTATTTTTCATATCAGTTATTGACCTTGCATCTGAGCTATATCTATTGTTGTCTGATGACCCACTAGAGAAAGCTTTGATGGGTCATGATCTTCATGGAGATGTAGAGGAACTGGAATTATTCCAAGTTATGAATTTGGTGGCGGTTTAAATGGGAAAGCTGCCTTTTGAGCCATTAAACAGGCCAATTGGCCCATCTCCCAAAGCATCAATTGATGAAGGTCTAAAATTGGAGCTTAAGGTTCTTCCTCCCCACTTGAAATATGTTTACCTTGGTGACAATGATACCTTGCCTATTATTTTGTCTACAGGTTTATCTGATATGCAGGTAAGGGAAGCAATGACAGTCTTAAAAAGAAGGAAGAAGGCAATTGGATGGCAGATGTCTAACATTACAAGGATAAATCTAGCTTTCTGTATGCACAAGATATACATAGAAAAAGGTTTCAAACCAAGGATGAAACAATAACATAGATTATATCTGGTAATGAAGGACATGGTGCATAAAAAGGTCATCAAGTGGCTCAATAATGAGATTGTTTATCCAATTTCAGACAGCAAGTGGGTCAGCCCAATATATTGTGTCCCAAAGAAAGGTGGGATGACTGTGGTTACCAATGAAGCTAATGAGCTCATTCCCACACGCATGATGACTAGATGGAGAATCTGTATTAACTATCGAATGCTGAATAAAGCCACAAGAAAGGACCACTATCCTATCTCGTTCATTGATTAGATGTTGGATAGGTTGGCAGGGCAGGAGTACTACTATTTTCTTGATGGTTACTCGGGTTATAATCAGATCACCATAGCACTTGAGGACAAATAAAAAACTACTTTTACTTGCCCATATTGTACATACGCATTCAAACGCATACCTTTTGGCCTCTACAATGCACTTGCAATATTTTAGAGATGCATAATGTCAATTTTCTACAACATGGTTGAAAATTTTATCGAGGTATTCATGGATGACTTCTCTATTTATGGTAATTCTTTTGATGTATGCTTGCAGAACCTAGATTGAGTCCTAGTTCGTTATGAAGAGGCAAATCTTGTGTTGAATTAGGAAAAATGTCATTTCTTGGTCAAGGAAGGAATAGTCCTTGGCCATAAAGTGTCATGTAGAGGACTTAAAGTAGATAGAGACAAACTTAAAGTAATTGAAAAGCTACCACATCCAGTAACAGTGAAGGGAGTGCGAAGTTAGTGAAGGGAGTGCGAAGTTTCTTGGGGCATGCGGGTTTCTACAGGCATTTTATTCAGGACTTTTCGAAGATTGCAAGCCCGATGTGTAAATTGTTAGAAAAAGATGCCAATTTTGATTTTGGGGCAGATTGTCAAGAAACTTTTAAGAAGCTGAAGAAGAAGCTGATAGAAGCACCTATCTTGATTTCTCCAGATAGGGAGTTGTCATTTGAGCTAATGTGTGATGCCAGTGACATAGATGTGGGAGCAATTTTAGGGAAGAGAAAAGACAAGGTATTTCGCTCTATTTATTATGCTAGTAAAATTTTGAATGATGCCAGATAAATTACACAGTTACGAAGAAAGAGATGTTAGCACTGGTTTATACATTTGACAAATTTAGAGCATATTTAGTGGGCACCAAGGTAATTATTCATACTGACCATGCCTCCATCAAGTATCTCTTCAACAAAAAGGATGCCAAGCCTCAATTGATTAGGTGGATTTTATTGCTGTAGGAATTTAACCTAGAGATTCGTAACCGAAAAGGGGCAGAACATCAAGTTGGAGACCATTTTTCAAGGCTAAAAACTCAGAATTTATTGAGAATGACTTTTTCCACATACAGGAAGAGTTTTTGGATGAAAATTTATTTGCTCTTGGTGCGAGTGAGCTTGCATAGTATGCAGATATTGTGAACCCGTTGGTATGTTAGGTTTATCCTCCTAAAGCTACCACTCAACAGAGGAAGAAATTGCTACATGATTCTCTTGCTTACATATGGGACGAGCCGTATCTTTTCAAGCAGTGTGCTGATGGAATTATACGCAGTTGTATTCCAGAAACTGAATTTACACAAGTGCTACAAAAGTGTCATTCATCTCCTTATGGTGGTCATCATGGGGGTGAAAGAATAACCAAAAAAGTGTTGCAATCCGATTTATTTTGGCTAATATTATTTAGAGATGCAGTGGCTTTCGTGAAGAGTTATGATCAGTGTCAAAGGTTAGGTACAATTTCAAGGTATCATGAGACGCCCTTAAACAATATTCTTGAAGTTGAAGTGTTTGATGTTTGGGGGATAGATTTTATGGGACCATTCCCACCATCCAATGGCAATTTGTATATCCTTGTGGCAGTTGATTACGTTTCTAAGTGGGTGAAAGCCACAATTTTCCCCACTAATGATGCCAGATTGGTATTGAAATTTATGAAGAAGCACATATTCTCCCGATTTAGCACTCCCAGAGCTATAATCAGTGATGGAGGTACGCATTTCATTAACACTTGGCTTAAGAATTTTTTAGCTAAATATGGTGTTAGGCACAAGGTGGACACTACGTACCATCCACAAACAAGTGGTCAAGTTGAGGTATCCAACCGAGAGATAAAACAGATACTGCAGAAGACTATTGATGGGAAACATAAAAATTAGGCCGAAAAGCTAGAGAATGCACTGTGGGCTTACATGACAGCTTATAAGATGCCCATCGGGACCTCTCCATATCGCTTGGTTTACGGTAAAGCCTGTCATTTTCCTGTAGAGCTGGAAAATCAAGCTTATTGGGCCGTGAAAAAGCTGAATTTAGATATGAAGGCCACAGGAGAAAAAAGATTGTTACAGCTTGCTGAACTTGATGAATATCATCTCCACGCTTATGAGAATACCAAACTGTACAAAGAGAAGACTAAAACATAGCATGACAAGCAAATTCAGGATAGAGTGTTTGAACCCGAACAACTTGTTTTGTTGTTCAACTCAAGGTTAAAGTTATTTCTGGGTAAGCTACGATCAAAGTGGTCTGGGCTGTTTGAGGTAGTGCAATGACGCCTCATGGAGTTGTTGAAATATAGAATAAAGAAAAGACTGAAAAATTTTTGGTGAATGGACAACATGTGAAGCATTATTAGGCGAATCATAAAGATAAGCACAATATGTCCATTACCTTTACTGATGAGTGAGACCAAGCTGAGTCGTGCCACGACGTAAAATAAGGTGTTGCATGGGAGGTAACCCACGAATGTAAGGTAATAGAATAGTTTCTTTCTATTTTTAATTTTTAGAAAAGAAAAAAAGTAAAAATACAAAAAATGAGTCGTGCCTCAACCAAAAATAAGGCGCTGACTGGGAGGCAACCCATTTTTTCTTACGTTAGTTTGTTGTTTCTGGTTAGTATGCAGGAATGAGAAACGTGGTCGCTTGAAGGATAATGAGAGGTAAGTGAGACATGGATAGCTATCGGGTAAGTAAAATACATACTACAGAGAGGTATTAGGCAAAAAATAAAAGGGGGAATGAAATATCCCCATGATAAAAACAATACCAAACCAAATGTAGGAATTCCAATGGCTTCACACGATTAGCTCTCATCGTGAGGCCCACAAACGGGACTCATTCTGGCATCGTGAGGCCTACAAATGGGACTAATTCTCCCATTGCGAGGCCCATAAATGGGACTAATTCTCGCTTCGTGAGTCCAAAATCCTGACCAAGAGTAACCTGAAAATCAGCCTGTATTCACTTTGTTTCTTTTACATACTCACTTGTTGTCAACTCCCATTCTCCTCAATACCCTAATAAAGTCATCCTCTTATCCCCATACTTTTAATTCTCTTCTACTTTGCGTATTTTCATCCAAACAGCAAGTTTTCAAACATTTTGTTCAAGTCAACCAAGGTAAGTTCTTTATTTTTATCCTTTTACTTACATAATGCAAGTAATAAAGTAGTTGTGGGCATGTTTGAGGTTTGAAGTGATTTTTTTATGGCTTAGTAAGATAAAATAGAGTTCCTAAGAGATTTTTATGCTACCTAAAGTTCTGTGATAGTAAATCTGTTTTGGTTGTTCTATTGGATGAAAATGAATTTGTATCGTGATTTTTTAGTAGAATTTTGAGCATGTGAGCAGTTTGACTGTCTGGAAGAACTTGTGATGATAAAGTGAAGTCAATTTTGACACTTAACTAGCATGGACTGTATATGTGTTGACAAGGAAAGTCTAAGTACCTTGGGTATGTTTAGTTGCACTACTATGTGGACAAATAAAGTGAGAGGTGGCTTAAACTATACACTGAATTGATTCCATATTTGTTACAACTTGTGTACAGATGTTAAGTGGGGAGTATGTAAGATTGAATGTTAGTTGATATAACCGACATAATGAAATATGGTGCACATAGAGTTGAATTGATAAAGAAACGTGGATTGTCAATACCCTTTGATTGGAATTACTCCTTGCTTAATTTTTGGAAAAACTGATTTTATGCAAATCATATTGAATAGGGGAAGTCTGAGTACCCTAATCCTATACGTACGCACCTTTGATAGCAACTAAGTGTGGGGTGTCTTTAACACTCGTGCATGTTTAGTGTTTGCTGGTACAAAATGGGTGCATGATTTAATGTGTTTGTTGAATGTTATGATTAACAGGTGAAATGTCGAGTCGTCGAAAAAAGGGTAAGACCCTAGTGGGACATTCTGAGCTGGCATATAAATAAAGTAGACAATCTGGTCGTGTACCATGACCTCCAGCTATTCCACAAGGGGAACATAGGAAATATGGCACTAGATGGGTCGTAGAGGCTGGAAGAAAATAGTATGCAAAGCATAATGAGTCCAGATATTATGTGGACCAATTCATTAATTGAGTCAGCCTATTGAGAGAATTACCGAGCATAGTGTGCCGCATAGAGGTTTTACATATGAACTTCTCGTTCGACCAGCCCAACAAATGCAACTTGAACCTTGTAAAAGAAATCTATGCAAATTGGGATCTGCAAGACAAGGACTCAAAAGTCAGGATAAGGGGCCAAGTGATTACTTTTAATGCTCACACACTAAATGTCCTCCTAGGTACACCAGAGGTGGATGCTAAAACTTTGAAGAAGTTGAACATTGAACCACCATATGTAGATATCCACCATCTATTGTGTGAAAACAACTCAACAACTAGGTGGAAATGTAAGATAGGCAGTCGCATTCACCTAACTCTCCCCTTTAGCCAGATGAACAGGTAGGACTGCATGTGGGCCAAGATCATCTATATTGGTTTCATTCATAGGACACATGACTGAGACTACACGTGATAGGGTGTGTCTTATCTATGCCTTAATGCGTGAAGATATTGATGTGAATATGTGCGTGGTCATCTTTTTAGCTATGAAGAAGACAAGGAGTCATGTGATTTGTAGGTATGGTTTTGGTGGGTTACTGACACAGTTTTTAAGGGAGAGGATGTAGATAAAGAGTATTTTAATTTTAAGCCGTTGATGGACATGTGTTCGGTAGATATATACTGTACTAAGGGGATTGGTGGTTCTCAGGGTCTGATATTGACTATGCTCGAGCGTCAGGCTCGAACTGATGAGATCACAGCCTGTATGTATGGGCCGCAGCTGCTACAGTTAAGGATTGGGGGTCACCCAGCGACCCAACAGGAGATTCGAGTTGTTGAGCTTGACTATTCTCTCGGTTCACATACAAGAGCACTGCTAGGAATTAGTCTAAATTTTTTAGAACTGGTTGATGATGATGTGCCCATCGACGTGGCGCATCGATTGTAGGATTTAGACATAGAGTTAGATGAGGATGATGATACCATTAATCCGGGCTTGGGAGCCGAGGCCTATGGCCCAGAATCTGATGATGACAAGTAATCAGGGAGTCCCTCACCACCTCATACTTTGCTTATTTGCAAGCACTGGGACAGTGCTTTCTTTTAAGTGTGGGGTGGCAGAAGTCTCATTCCTTCTACTTATTTCTGTCTTTATTTTATTAGACAATTTTATTTTTTGCTTGTGGATGTTTTTAATTTGTTGTTTGGATGTTTAATTTAGCATTCTAGCTATTCAGAACACTATGTCTGTAATAGTTAGTAAGTTGAAAGTATTGCTGTAATTTGCCCTTAAGGCATTTTTCGCGTGTTGCTTCAGTTTAAAGTATTTATTTTCACCCTCTTTGGCAATTTCAGTAATAGTTAGTTTCCCTCCCCTATGATAGATGGATGATGACCGTCTTAAGGGGATTTCGTCTTTAGAAGCTGAGAAATTGATGAGAACCCAATCACAATTTTTGAGAAGTGCTTTGTGTTGGGCCAATTCTATAGTGACTTTAAATAAAATTATTTTGAAACAAAAGGAAAAAATGAGTTATTTTTAGATGTTAAATCTCAATAGGTGTAATACGATTTGTTGGCTTAATGTTGAATTTTACAAAGAACAAGATCGAGAACCGTAAGGATCCGATTTGATTCTTTGCATGCACCGTGAGTGTAAGTACTTGTTTATATTCTATATGTGTAGGAATGTCTAGAACTTGCCTGGAGTGTTTACAAAGCGAAATAAAGGATGTTGGGGGTAGAAAGTGATTTAGGAATTTCTTTGTTAGCCGAATTGTAAAGAATTTATTTACCTACCCTTATACATGTCCCTAGTAAACCCCCTTGAGCCTATAGCCTAATTTTTTTGGTAGCCTTACACTTAGCCCAATCCCTTCTTTGATAGACCTTAATTTGATCCAAGGCTCCTAAGCGTTTTAGTATTGAAAAATAAGTGAGTAAGGAGTATGAAATTGAAGTAGGAAAAAGGTGAAAGTAAAGCCCCAAAATTGTTAGCTATTGGTGTAAAATTTTTGTGGTTGGGAGTTAAGGAAATTGTTCTAAAGTTCAGTCTTTTTTATTACCTAGTTGGGTTACAATGAACCTGTTTTGGTCCTGGTCCATTTCGTACACTGTGCACCTTAACCAAGGCAAATAACTTTAGTTGAGGATGGATATTATAGGGGTGCGTAACACTAAATGGGTGTGAAGAAGAGCTGGAAATTGAATCATGATGTTAAAGAAAAATGTTCCCACAATAGCTTATGTTAATGTGCTTAATGAGATTTGGGGTAAAACAAAGTGAAAAATTAGGTTGGTAGAATGTGATTTTGATTGAAGATTGACATGTATTAAAGTGCTTAAGGAGATTAGTCCTATTTCCTAAATAGTTCCTACCCGTCCCTTAGCCTACATTGCAACCATAAAAGACCTAGTTGATCCTACGTTACAACATCCGACTATTAGTGGAGCAGTACACTAAGGGCAAGCTTATGATTCATTTTCTATCATATATGAATTCCTTGTTGAGAGTGAGTGATTGAATTTTAACACTCCCCTCATGAGAAATATTGAAAAATTGTGAGTGGTATGGGGAAATTTCTTGTTGTGAGGGTGCATACGGATGAAAGTCCAGATTACTTATTGTGTTGTTTTATTGAGTGATTTGATTAAGTTTGACAACAAATCGGGTGTCACTATTGAGATAATGAGTTTTGAAACTAATTGTGTATGTGAATAAAAGTATTCTTGACATGTTTTGAGATGAAAAGTCACTGTGATAAATCGTAAGTGTCCAACGCAAGTATAAATCTTAGGTCGTGATGTGAAATATTGTGTTTGTGATCGTTTGAGGACGAACAAGTTTTTAAGTGTGAGGTGGTGATCTTGCGCGTATTTATATGTCTAATCATCAATATTCACCCATATTTGAACTTGTTTCAAGAGCTAAAACATACTATTTTTATTACATTTGAGCCCTAATTGTGTTCCATATCTAACCAACGAGATTAGTGACGTAGGGTAAATTTCTAGCGGATTTGGAAGAAATTGGATGTATGAGATGAAACAAGTGACAAATGAGGTTGCAGATTTGATTGTATTGAATTGAGAAGACATTTTCAGTGAAGTTGAAAGCAAGCAGTAAAAGGTGAATCAAGTAGAAAAGCAACCAATAGGATTCTTGCCTTAACCATAAATTTTAAAGACAATTCCAGTGGACTCTCACGAATTGCTCATGTTGTGAGCCCCAACAAGGACGAGGACTTAGTCGTAAATTTTGAAGACAATTCCAGTGAGCTCTTGCGATCAGCTCATGTCGCGAGCTTCAGAAATGTGACTTGCATCTCGCATAGCGTGGTCTAGAAACGAGGAGCACATCTCGTGTCGTGATATTCAGAAATAAGGAATAACCCTAGTGGCAAGACACTCATTCCCACTTAGGTAAAATCTTCCCAACTGTATAAGGAACACGTGAACACAAATTAAAGGACTTTTGGCAAGCACACCAGCGGTGGAAAAGTACAAAATTCTCTTTTTTAGGGTTCTTAGACATTCTTTTGAACTTCTTTACTTCAAGATTAATTCTTGGTATAATTAATTACTTATTTTTGGTGTTGAATTCAAATATGAGTGGCTAAACACCCTTGTTCTGGGGTTGAGGCCAAGAACATGATTACTCTTTGATATTCTTTATCGTAGTTTCTTTTTGGATTATCGTCTGGGTTGTTCTTAATTTCTTGAGCTTACTATTTTGATGATTGGCCACCATTAGAATAAATCTATATTTCTATGTGAATCCAGGAGGAGAATCATAGAATAGAACAAAGAAATTAAGGAGCAAGGTTTTTATCCTTTTATGAAATAAGGGGTTTAAATTAGCATCTAGGATAGGGATATACTTAGACGCCTTGTTTGGTTTAATTGCAAGAAGAGAACATTTTAAATCTAGATGAATTGTTGCATCTCTATGGGAGATATAGTTGCAATATTTAGATAGATAGAAGATTTGAGGTCAGGAGACCAAGATCATACTATAAACCTTGCGAATCAATAACCCGATAACCAACTGGACTATGATAAGAATGGAGATTTGTAAAATTGTTAGAAGTGCCTTAACCCTGGAATTCTAATCGTTATTGTTTACAACCATTGATTGCTTTGCTATTGTCACAAATTGCTATTTCTTATTTATTAATTTACATTTTTATTCATAATTTCACAATCTTCTTGATACTTTACAACACTTAATACCTCCTTGTCTAAAACTAAAAGTTGGTTAAATTTCTAGTTGCTTATCCTCATGGGAACGATATCCAACTGTCTAAGTAAATCCAAATTTTTGCATATCTATTTTTCACCCCAGAATCTCCTATAGCATTGCCAGATGCGCTTTTCTTGTTAATCAAGCATAGGTTTTTCTTTGAAAACACTAAAAATGGTCTAAAGTGTATTCCATATAGGTACTCAGCTACAAAATGGGAGACTTAGATGATACTAGATTCATGACTGAGGAATGCCACAACCAGTATTACAAAGACCTCCCAAGGACCAAGCTACCCCTAGAAAGGAGTATCCTTATGGATAAAGTCCCAGAAAAATTTCCAAAATTCTTTGACAAACTTGCTGCTATCAGGGAACTTGTTCTAGAATTACCTCAGGGGCTGTGGGAGTCCTCCACTACTAGCAAATAATGCATAGTGGTAATGCAAAATGAACAATTCCCTCCATCCAAAATCTTTAAAAATCAAGGGCAAGGACGTGAGCAATGTTGCAACAAATCCTTTTCTCTTTTTGTGGCTTCATAAATTTTTGAACTTGTGAATAGAAATAAATACTCTAATTTTGTCTCTAGCGGGAGGCTCATTTGAGCTCCCTTGACGGATTTTACTTGCCATCTGTGGTGAGTTCTTGGTATTCATCTCTTGTACAACTGTGTTAGCTAGATTTTGCCCCGATAGTCTTTCAAAACTAATCTTGATTATGTGTGGTTAGAGAAATCACCTTCGTCTATCTTTGTGATTTTGGAGCCCACTATAGCCTAAAATCCTACCCGTGAACAAAGGAAATCCTTAGCTACCCACTTTGAGCCTTTGAACCTTTATTTGAAAAACATGTTATAAGCTATAAACCATTATTTTTATTCCTCTTTTGAACCATACCCTCCTTGAACTTGAACATGCAATTTGAGGCTAAAAGTCTAAGTTGGGGGAGGTAAAAATTGATGGAAGTAAGTTTGGGGCCACGATATCATAAGTGAAATGCCTAATGTGCTTTAGCATTGTAAACAAAGGTTTAGAAAAATAGTGGATCCAACAAAGGACTGAATTGCATGAAAGTTGCAAGAAAAGAAAATAAAAGAAAAGCAGCAAACAAAGGAAGCAAAAAATAGGCATATGTAAAGAAAGAAAACAAAGAAGAATGGCCCTTAGTCGAAGAAGGAGAATTGTAAAGTATGATGTAGATGTTCAAGGGAGGGTGTAGCCATGTGTCCCTAATTGATATCCTACCTTAACCCGAACCTATGTTACAAGCTTAGAAAGCCCTTTGAGATCTCCAACCATTTGCTTTCTTTGTAGTGGCGATTGAAAATAGGGGTAAGCCTATGTTATGACACTTGTTGCATTGAGATTTATTTTGTTAGAGAGAGAGGTCCTACACTTAAAATTCCTTATAGCATATTTGGTAGCTTAGTGTATGGAGTTTTCTTTCTTATGAGTTTGGCATGAGAAACAAGTTGAGGTGGGTGATTTTGTCACCTCTCGAGCAATGAGGCAAATGGAGTATAGTTTAGTTTTAATCAAATGTGAACCATTTCTAGAGTATTGATTTTTGTATCTTGGTTTCTCTTTAGAGTCTTATGCATCCTTGAATGTTGCATCTTATGACTAGGGGTATAGTTAAACTAGCCTAGCACATGTGCAATGAGATACTTGTGGTTGTAATTAAAGTTGAGGTTATTGTGATCTTTAAGGCATATAGATTGGGCATAAATGATTGTGTCTCATGATAAGAGGTGATGTTGCTTGAGGACAAACAAATGCTTTAAGTTGGGGGTGTTGATGAGTAGTGATCTTACCACTCATTCTCACTAAACAATCATATTCACTACCTTGGTTTGAATGAATTAATGAGACATATTTATGAGTAAACGCACTAATATCCACTCTTTGCAGGTATAGAATTAAAAATCTAGAAAAATGTGGATTGAAGCTTAAAATGAGTAAAAAGGGAGCAGGAAAGTGCAGCTGAAGACTAGGAGCAGGAACTGGCTCAGGTACCGCGGCCGCGGCTGCGGAAGTCAAGCAGAAGTCAATCAACTATGATAGCGGAAGTTAACAGCGGTCGCGTAGCCGCGGTCGTGGCCAAACTAGCATGACCACAACCTAGCGGAACAAAGAAGCCCAGGGGAAAAAGTGGAAATGCACGTGACTATTCCCAATTTTGACAAAAGAATCAAAGCCTAGCCTCATGAAAAATAATTCCATCTTTCCCAATTTTTAGGTTTAGCTTTGGGAGTTGATAGCCTCCATTTTTTGAGAAGAAAATATTGTATAATTTTTTAGTAAAGAATACATTGGAGACTTTCTAAGTGGAAGATTAGTACTTCCATTGTTGATTTGTGGGAGTGTCAAGTTTGAAGTAACATTCACGTAATCTTCAACAAGTCAATTCAATGAAGATTTTGGGTATATCTATACTTATTTATCTTATGTTTAGATAGATCTCCATCTTGGGGTTTATGTGTGAATAGGGGTTAAAGTGTGTGTGGGTTGTTATTGATTAGCTTCTATTTAGTAGTTCATGTTTATGGGTTTTATTATTACTATGCTAACATGGTTGGGATTTGATGGGTGAAAGCCCCAAATATCCACATGGCTATGATGAGTGAAAGCTCCATGCCCTAGAAAAACCAAAATCATCTTCGAAAGAAGGGTTTTGGGTGAAGTTGAGGAATTCATATTAGCCTTGAAAGAGGGACATGGAGACCAAAGTAATGATAGAAAATTGTGTGAATGTGAGGTTGACTATGCCATGGGGATCATACTAGAAATAGGGATGCCCAGATTAAGGTTGTGGTTACCAATTATTGAACACACCCATTAGGTATTCGAAAGAATCAATGGATGAAAGTTTGGTGTTTTGTTGAAAGACTAGCATCAAAATCTTTAACCAAACTTACCCATATTTGACCTACAAAATTGATGATTGATTGCTAGCACCCACACATCACTCCCTTAGTAATACATAATTCCAAGATCCATGCATAATTGTTAAAACTCTAATTATTCGTAGCCTTGAATTTATACTAGAAAAAAACCAAAAAATATTAGTGTAGATAGCTATCTTCCCCATCTTTATCTTTTCGTAACATTGGTTTGGATTTAGCTCGTATCTGTTATTTCAAAGTAACTTGATTGTCACTCACATTGTTTCTTGTGGATTCGACTCCGACTCCAATGTTGGGTAAATATATTGATGACGATCTCCTTGCACTTAAATTGACGTGTAAGTTGAGCGTTATCAACGAGTAATGAGAGCATAAAGATGGTTCCGGCCAGTGCCAGAGCCAGAAGTGGCACTCTTTGGTGTATGAGCTAATAAAGAGGCAGCAAGAACCTTATTTTCCCTAGAAGTAACTCTAGAGGGAAAATCCTATTGCATATGTCTAATCTGACCACAATTAAAACATCGGTTAATCCCTTTCTCACACTGACCAGGGTTATTCTGACCACAAAATCTGGAGAGAGGGTAGGATGGTGTTGACAGGGCCCCACTGGCCTGAGATTGGGCACTCTGTGCCCTAGAATCATTACCGCCCTAAAAGTGTCGGTCACCAGACAGCTTTGGCTAAGAAGCACTAACCGTCGAATAGGAGTTAGGACTCTCCTACCTCTTCTTCTAGGACCACTTTCTGTTGATACCCAATTTAACTGTCTGATACTCCTTTTATGCTGCTATTTTGTCAAAATTATTAATTTCAAATGTTAGTATTTTTCATACATTATTCTTATATCAAACGAATATTGAAAATTTTAAAAATATATAAATTATTTTATTACTTTTTATTATCATTTTTTATAATTTATTAATTCAAATATAATATTTTACATAATTATCTTACTATTTATTAAATTATTTTTTGTAAACATGTACACTCACAATTTACAAATGCATTGTCTAGTTTCATTACTATTATTATTATTATGTCATTCTTTCATTTATTAAATAGCAGCCTAAGTCAATTCAATTTGCCCAGTATATTTAATTTCTAGCCATATTTTATTCAATTTATGGCAATTTTAGCTTAATTTGACTTCAATATGGCTAAATGATAAAAACCTCAATCAAATTTCATTAATCTTTTCAATTATAGCCGTTGATCCCATATGATCAACGACTGAGATTAAAATCCCCCTTTTCATCCTTTTAACCCCCTACATCCTAAAAACCAACTTCATTTTTTGTTTTCCCCTATACTGAAAATAGAGGCAACTCGTCTCTCTATGATCTCTATCTCTACGAAGTAGCCGCCACCTGATATGATTACCGATCGGCCAGCCGGCAACCCCTACGCACCACCATCTCTTTCACCGTCAAAAGCCGATACCTCTACTACCTCCACTGCCCACCGATAACGAGCGGTCGTCGTCCCTCTATTCTCCTGCCAGCTAAGCTCCACCACCAGCAACCAGACCAACCGTCTTTTCCCTCCGCTACTGCTAGACACCACTAGTCGGTGAGAGCTGCCCCCATTTTCTCTTCTCCTCTGGCGAAGAAACACAGACAGCCGCATCTCCTTCATGTTGCCGGCAGAACCGACATCGCCTCCTCTTCTCTTTGCCCATTCGCACCACCACCAACTGACCAAAGTCCTGCATGCAGCCACCGATCCGCCATCCCTTCCCCCATTTTTGTCTCTTATTTGACCAAATGGCAACAATCGGAAACTCCTTCCGTCGCTTCGGCGCCACTTGCTCCGGTCAAATTTTGCCGAAAATCGATGGGTTCTTGAAAACCAATCCGAGGTTTAATCTCATGCTAAGTCTCAAAAACCTCTTTTACTTCTTAATTTGACAGATTTCGTGATTTGAAATTAGTTTGATTAAGCATTTTGTGATTTTTGTTTGATTAATCATCTATGTTGTCATACGCGAGAATTTCTCAATTTTTGTGATGGTTACTAATTTCTACCTGTTTTTAAAGTTATTATATGTGGATTGTGTTTTACTTTAGTTGATATAGGCAGAATTTTGATTCAGTGTTCATGGTAAAATGTTTGATTGTGTTTACTCCCAACTAATATTATGGAATTGATTTAGTACAAAGTTTAATTTTGGACGATTGGATTACTGTGGGAAGATTCTACATGACTAAGTGCCTTATGATTTCTCAATCAATTTTAACATATATGGTAAATACTAAAGTTAATACAGATTTTTATTATTATTATTACTATTTATTTATTCTCTTTTTAAATAAGTATCTTGTTTTACTTATCTATTTATGATAAATTGGCTTCGGATTGATTCAGTTTATTTGATTAAGGACATTAATATTGTGATTGATTATTAAAATTATTATTATTCCATTCCTATATTTTTGGAAAACATTTGTGATTGATTGTTAAAATTTTCTTCTTCATTTTTATTCCCCACCCCCTTTAGCCTATATAAAGGATTACTTTTCACCCTTTAAGGACGAGCTTACAGGCTCTATACTCTCTATATTCTCCATACGAAACAAGAGCTTTTCATTCTCTTTTCTCTTAAACAATTTTCACACTCAACATTCTCCACAACATTCTCTATACTCTTTACACTTTATATTTTTCATATGAAAAAGTTTTAAGCATTGCTTTTAAAACAAGAAGAAATTACTTTATGATTCTTGAATCACACTTATATTCGGAGAATCGATCTTCATTATTCTGTGATGATTCGTGCTTGGACTTTGTGCTGTTTGGTTTTCTTATTATCGTCAATCGGTAAGTTCCTATCGTTGCAATTTTAATACCTTATATAATGATGCTAAAAAATATGCCTTTAGGAACTATGTGGTATTTGTACTTCATTTGCTATGCCTTTGTTTCCTTGTTTTTATGTTTTCGAAGCAACGTATGGAGTATTCGCCCCTTTTCCTTTGTGCTACTTTATTTATGCCAAATAGGTCTAATTAGAGATGTTGAGAGCTTTGAAGAGTCGCCGGGAGTTTATGGGAAAAGGGAGTTGTTCATTTCCTTTTATTTATTTATTAATCTCTTATTAATTTATTATATTGTAACAACTTTTGTAAACCCCTATCATGTAATAGTGAATTATAGGGACTGCTTGGGGTAGGGTTTATGTGTTCTATGTGCTACATGAATCACTTAGGCAAACTCTTAATTAGGATTAATAACAAACTTATTTTGTCACCTAGATATCCTGTTTTAGGAATTTAATTAACTATCCGACGTATTAAGCTCTAGTATGTTATTTTAATCGATGTAAAAATGATTAATGTTCAACGTCTGTATTTATGTTCTTGCATGATTTTTGTTAATTTCCAACATATCAACATTATTTTTTAAGCCTTTAAGAATCAATTTCTAATAATTGAAAAACAGTTTCCAATTAAACAGTTTTCGGTAAAATCAATTTTCAACGTTTAAGTAACTACTTTGCAACATAAGTTGGTTTCCAGCATATTAAAACAAAATTTTCAGAATACAAAAAATGGATTTCCAGCATTGTTTTTTATTAATTTTTAGAAGTGCTTTCTTAGAGGTTAATTATTTTCAGCATTAGGATATAGTTTCATGATACTCTAAATATTTTTTACAACATGTTTTTGCACAATAAATTAATGGGTATCACTCCCCAACATATTTACTTTGACATGTTTTAATATTTTAATAAATTTACATCACTGCTTGGAAGGGCTTAACAACTATCTCTCGCCAACAAATGATCATGTGACACCTAGATACCATGTCTATAGGCGTAACTAAACAAAAGTAATTGTTTGTCTTAGCATGATAATCACTTTAACCAACTCTAAATTAACCAAGAGGCCTAATTGAGACAATTATGTGTTATGTGACGTCCTATTTATTTTACGCGCTTTGACTCCAACTAGAAAATCTAGATTTATTTGTCTAGACCATAAAATTCAAAATAGCAAAGTCCAATGCCTCTTAGACGATAGGTATTTTATAGACGTTAGTTTTATCCTCTTTTTAGTACTAATTTAGGTTAACAACCAGCCCGGGGGTAGATATTCGGAAGTGATGATACCCAACATATATTACACAACGTATGACATTGTCACTTGTCTAAGAATCCGGCTACCGGCTAATGGGTCGGATAATGATTAACAAGTTGGGATTCTGATTCGAATAAAACCAAAAATATTCCTTTATTTGATTTTTCAAATTTGTTATTTCTCTTACATTTACTTTATATGCTTACTAATTTGGGGTAGTTAGTTTAATAAACAATCTTTTTTATTATAAATTATGCTATTTCTCTCTCTGTGCTTGTCTTATATGTTTGATTTTGATTTTATCACATAGGTACTTGATAGTTAAAATAATTAAATAATCATGTCTTGTTTATTATTTTTTCATTTAGTAATATTAAGTTAATAAATAAGTTACCTTTATTTTATCACATAGAATCTCCACGTAAAGTACAAATTCGGCTGGAAATTATCTTTGTGGACCTCAAAAGGTACCTAACACCTTTCTTTTGAGGTAATTTGAACCCTTTTCCGAATTTCTGGTGAATTAAGACTAAATAACAAAATAGGTTCGTAGTTAGCCTAGAATTGTGCCCTAACGCACCTTAATTCGTTAAGTGGTGACTCTTCACACTTCTTAAACAATCTCAAAAAGATTAATCGTGTCGAATTACGCTTTTCGAGAGAAAAATACGGCGCGACACTTTCCACTCTACTACTGGTCTCCGCCCTATTCTGAATATCAAAATTTCTTACTTTGCCTCTTCCAATCTTACCTTGTTTCTTTTTCTCATCTTTGATTTGCTGCATATAAACCACAAGTCGAGAAATATCTATATCCTTGTTTAACAAGGCAACCTTACTCTCTAGAATTAAGTTTTGAGACAACTTAGAAGCAAACTTTCTCATCCTGGCCCTCATGTTAGATACCAACTCAGGAGCATACCGGGACAACTGATAAAATTTCAAGGCATACTACTTGACTGTCATTCTTTCTTGTTTCAAGTTAATACATTCTTCCATCTTTGTCTTCCTCAACTCTTAAGGAAAGAAGTGATCCAAAACGCATTAGAGAAATCATCTCATAAGGCAGAACCAACGTCTTCACCTCTCAATTATTCCCACTCTTCGTACCATTGGTACACCACATCCTTCAATTGGTAGGCAGCACACTCTACACCTTCAACTTTTGAAGAATGCACAACCCGAAAGATCTTATCCATGTCATCAATGAAACTTTGAGGATCCTCTTCAACCTTATTACCAGTAAACATCGGAGGATGTAACCTTATAAATTGGTCAGCTCTAGTGGCCTCAGACGAACTTATAGTAATACCAGCAGAACCTGATTGTTGTGACTTAGTTCTCACCAACTAGGATAATAGGATAATGAAGCGACGGAACTCAGCGTTAGTAGCCTCCCCTTTAGACGACTTAGTATGAGTGTCGCTTTCAGGAGTAGGATCAGCGAGGAAAAGTGGGACTCCACGAAGACAGTCATATGCGGCAACCTTTGACCGGGTCTGTACACCAAAGGTTGGACAAGCTTTGTCCTCATTGTACTCAGACGGGACAAAAGTACCACGGACATCAGATCTTCTTGGAGGCATGATCTGAAAGACGAACAAATGAGAATTAGAAGGATCCAAGACCTTAGACGCTATAGCCTGAAATTAAGACAACAAGAAAGGAAAACATTCCTAAATGTCTCATAACCTCTCCCATATGTGAGGCGCTCTACACACCCATATAAAAGACTCTACTTTGACACGGTTTTGTGAACACCCAATTGACCATGAACTTAGGCTCTAATACCACCTTTGTCCCGACCCGAACCAGGGTCTGGCCGTGATGGGTATCTCAAGTCCCACATGGAACGGAGATCACCCCATTTACCTAACTAAACCAATACAACATCCGCAATTGAATAAATTTCGAACATATAACAAGATAATGTGAAATGAAATTTATGATAATGTAGGGTATGTCTATACCAATCACCGGTAATCGGACAACCGTCCGTCACCAAACAATCAACCAAACCACCCAAGTCTACAGTAATCCGATAGGGCCTCTACAAAATCAAAATTCAATAAAATATCGGGACATGCCCCTGACAATAGCCAAAACCAATATCCAAAGAAATAGTCAACTCATAAAAAGAAAACCACAACATGTAATGGGGTATCTCGAAGGATGAAAGCTCACCACTTCAACCTGACTCGCTTGCTGATCCTGAATCCAAGTCACTAGGTTTGAGATATGGAAGTATGGTCAGTTCCTACATCACGTGGAAATATAACGTCTGAAGACGGATAAAGGTTGGAGCGCTAACACGTAACTCAGGTATAGAGGAACAAAATAATACCACGATAACAATTTAAAACCAACACGACATTCAATGCATAATATCATATGAAGTACATATATATATATAATATATCACGTGTTGGGGTAGTGAGCAAGGCTTAGCATGAGCTTTGAAACCTTAACCTGGACTGTGTAGCATAATCGTCATATAACAAGGCACCCACGGGCTATATGGGCCCAACTCTCCCCTAGCTAAAAGGGCCCTAGTGCGTGTAGCTGCACAATCAGAGAATATCCATATCCGTATATGCCTTTATGGGGGACTCAAGCCTCCCGGCATAATCAAAGTGACTTAAGAACCAATGTATACAACATGGGGGACTCAAACCTCCCATTCATATATATAATACGGGGGACTCGAACCTCTCGGTCATTTAGACACTCCCACCGGCTATAGCAGTTTCCAGTGTTAGTACTTTGAGACCTCCACTTTCACGGTCCGGCTACACTTCCCGTTTTTAACCATATTTAAAATATTTAATATGCATCACCATTTATTAACCCATTATACAAATAGACACCCCGTCAGTATCGTCATACCAACCCTACTTGCAAGCGTATGATATGTCATAACAACAATTTTATCAAATGGGGACTCGAACCCATTGTCCAAACAAAGACACCAAATTAATTCTAACATTCGGGACTTGAACCCATTTAGCCAATCAAACCCCAAGGTTATAATTTAAATCAATTTATGGCCATCTAGGCATTTATAAAGCCATTCATCATTTCTTACCCGTTTTATGCCAAAAAATTGGTTCAACACACAATTCAAACTTGTGACGATCATTCTCATTAACAATTTCACAAAATGGTTAAGGGTGTACCTCTCAAAGCCAAAATCAAGGCAAAATCATCAAATTGGGGGCTAACCATGACCCCTTAATTAGATCACCATTCCTATGCACCCACATGTGCAACCATAATCAGAGCATGGAAAATCATAATTAAACCGTTGGAAAAATTCAACAATAAACATTCAAATTCCTCAACTTTGGTTTCAAAACCATTATTAATGACTCATGAACAATACTTTAAACGTATGTTTTTACAAAATAAATAATGAGGGAAGAGTCACATGCCTGAATCATGAAGATTTACGGAGAGAAATCAACCCCTTGAACCCTTAGATGACCGAATTGGTAAAATCCTAGCTTGGTTTGCTTAAGAGAATTTAGAAATAGCAAGGAGAGTGTTTAATTCGTTAAAGTGTTGAATGAATGCCCCAAAAGTGTTTTATGGGCGTGGGGCCTAAATGGTTTTAAGTGAAAAATGTCTAAAGAACCCCCAACTTAAAAGCTGGAAAAGCATCATCCTTAGTTACGAGTCAACCATCTATTCGTAACATCACCTTATGATTCGTAACTAGGACAGTCCCCATGACCCCCAACACTATTATCCTTACGACCCAACCAACCAACTCATAACATGACCCTACGACTCGTAGGGTCCTACTCGTAACCAGAGAAGAACCAAATAGGGTGAACACTTGGCATCCTATAGATTGATTATTACGACTCATAACGAGTTCTTACGGCTCGCAGTGAGCCACTCATACTCAGAGTAGAATCAAGCCAACAACTTACATAATTTGGTTACGACTTGTCCTAACGACTCGCGAGTCTTTACAACTCGTGTCCCCAAGTTGTACCCAGGATAGAAACTCAAAAACATTCATTGAACACCTTACGACAAGGTCACATGACCCGTCAAGACACCCTACGACTCATGGGGTCAAGTAGTAACCAATGCAGTGAGCTCAAAGCTCAGGAAATTTTCAAGGTTCAAAGTTCGGGGTGTTTCATAATCTCTAATTAAAACCCATAAGTGACTAAATAGCTTTTAAGGAAACACAACGCGAAAATACTTAAAACATTAAATCACAACATCAATCTACGAAGCTCTAACATAAAGAACTGTCTAAGTTGGGACAAGACGCCGACAATACCATAAAGAAATACTTAAAACTCTAAAAATAATTTGCCTTCCGAATGATGGAGGATCACCAACACTATAGTTGTCCTGAAAGATCCTGACGCTACAAAGAACCACGGAAAGGTGCCTCCAAACCTACATTATGAAATAATGTAGCCACCTGGAGATGGTCAATAAGTGGAATTTATTGTATATTGAACAACCAAATGATAAGAATAACTTTGTACAGTATAATCTCAAAAGTAGAAATCAAGGCATAAGAAAATACAATAAAGGCCTCAAAATGAATTTCAAATCATAAAACTTAATTCTTTTTTTAATTTCTAAACTATATGGTATCACCGATATCTCTTTACACCGTGGGATATATGAGTCCGATCATGACTCGATTGGTGGGGCCCTCGTTCCATGTTTATCGCACAGATTGAGGCATATCATATCATATACTGCATTACAACTGAGTAAATCAAGCATACAGTGGTTATCCACATTTTAGGACAAAATTATTTTCTTGTCGGCAAAACATGATTTCGGATAATGAACCTTTTGGACTCATACTTTCTTGGTTAACCATCTAATTCTTTTTAATCCCATTGTTTAGTCTTTTCAAAACATTTTTTAAGGATTATTATCATCCTTAAGACATTCATTAAATTGATATCGTCATACTAAGACTTGCAAGTCAACATGTCATTTCTTAACATCATTAAAGCTTTCACATAAAGGATCCCTTTAGGATTATGTAAACTCTTTTGAAATTTAGTTAAAGATTAAAGCAACATAGTGTGTTCAAGGTCCTTTCTGAAGCATGTAGATGTAAATCAATTCCTCCAACAATTATAAAATGCATAAGGATAAGTTCATAATCCAACTAATACCTGTAACTCCACTCATGTATATGATAAAAAATAATTTTAAAAGAAGAAAGTGTTCATCAAGACCAATTTTCATTCATCATTCAAAAATCCCCAACTATAATAAAAATCGTATTTTACACATAAATAAGAGTTTAGGAGACATACTTTCGGAATCAAAATTGAGTCATTTTGCATACCTATTTGACAAAGAACGTAGCAAGAAATCTTACGGAAAAACCTTAAGCTTTTAACCCTAGGTGTTCTTGAGTGTTGGAGCCTTTGGGGAGAAAAATAACGTAAGTTATATTGTTAAAATCGTGCCTAAGAATTTGGGAAATGAGAGGGGGGAGGGCGATTTTGGGTATGAAAAAGACCAAAGGGACCTTACAAACGTGTAAGAGAACAAGAGATATTATCGTTGGAAACTACCTCCATGGTACAGAGGCTATAGCAAGAATATAGCTCTGTGACATAGAGCTATCACGGAGATACAACTTCGTGACACAGACGTATCGTGGACCTCCATTGTTTTGTGCCAAAATTTAATTTTTCTTGTCCCTTTGTTCTACGGCACGGGGATAATGGGTATCACATTATTTTGGACTCCGAAAACATATTTTTCTTGTGTTATTTACTCCCTAAAATCCCCCAATTCGATCTAACAATATTCTCAAAAGTTCTATCCTCCAAGCAAGTCATTCTTCTCAGCTCTAAAGGCACAATAAGGAACATAAAAAATTATAAGGCGTTGCATTATCCCTTTAGGATCATTTGTCCTCGAATGATGGATAAATACCTTCTAAGCACATGATACATGAACCTAGCATCTTAACTCTAACTTAAACTCTTAGACCTCAAGGAAAGATCTAATAACATTAACTCATCCCATTAGACATAGCTCATGCGGCTTTAACAACATTTCATATGAACATGAAAGACTTTAACATTTCATATGAACATGAAACTAAGCCATGAATATGGAGAATTTAAGAATGGGCATAGAATTGCACCTTCAATAACAACATGCGGGGACGTAATTGAAAGGGATATCTAGCCTTTGTCTTCCTCCAGATTTCAAGTAGCTTCCTCTATCATTTGATTCCTCCACAACACCTTTATCGAAATAATTTTTTTGGTCCTTAACTTCTGAACTTGGCAATCCAAAATTTCTATAGCAATCTCTTTATAAGGCAATGAATCTTTTCACACCAATTTTTTCTCACTCATTATACCACTAATATGCCACACCTTTCTGCTGATAAGCTACAAATTCTACCTCTTTGTGTCACTGGCATGCATAACCTTGGAAATCTTCTATATCTCATTTATAAAATCCCGAGGATCATCCTAAAGTTTGGACCCCGTGAAAATCGATGAGTTTAGTCGCATAAATTGACCAATTCTAGTAGTATTTGAGAAGGCAGAACTAGCATTACCTGACCGGTGATATTGAGAAGATACAATTTGAGCAAGCATCCGAATGATCTGTCTAAGAGCATCATTAGTATCTTCTCTATGAGAAGGTTGAGTCTGAGTAGGGCCGGTTCTGGGAGCCCTTGAAGGATTAATCAAAATCGGTGACACCCCAATGGGTGCAGTTGGTCCAAAGGTGAGAACCCCATTATGAGCTTACATCACGTGTGTAGGACAGACCTCTTCAGCAATTGCCCCAGTAGAGATGGAGGTTCCAGCTGAAGTTCTTTGAAGGGTAGTTCTTTTTAGAGGCATGGTCTGAAATGTGGAAAAATTAAGAGTTAGAAGAATTTCTTAAGACTAGACTTTCTAGCACGAATTAGAACATGAAGAAAGAAAATATTTCTAAAAAAAATTCAGCCTCCCCTTTATGAGTGTGATGCACTACACACTCATAAAAAGAATACTCTACACGGCTTCATAGATACTCTAGGATACTTGAACTCTATGCTCTAATACCAAGTTTTCACGACTTGAGACTAGGTCCTGGACGTAACATGGCACCTGAAACCCCATGAGGCTCGAGAAAATCACTTAGTACTCAACATGAGCATGTAATAAAGATTTAGAAAAATACTACAGAAAGAGAATACATAATCTCTAATTAAAACACATGAGTGACTTAATAGTCCTTACGGAAACACAATACAGAAATACTGAAAACACCAAATCAAATTCAAGCCAACCTATGAAGTCTCTAACATAAAAAACTGTTTAAGGCGGGACAAGACCATGGCGTTACCATAAAGAAATACTTAAAACTCTGAAAATAAGTTGTCGTACGAATGATGGAGGCTCACTAACTCTGAACTTATCCTGAATGATCCTAACGCTGCAAGAATCACGGGTAGGTGCCTTTGAACCTACATCATGAAATGATGTAGTCACACATAGACATTCAATGCATGAAACATATTGGTATATATAACATCCAATTAATAAGAACAACTTTGTACAATATAATCTCAAAAGTAGAAATCAAGTCATAAGAAAATAGAGAAAAGTCATAAAGTCACCACTGAATTTGTTTGGGATTTGCAAAAGGACATTTTAACTTTGCGGGCGACCTATTACCCCATAAAATTTATAAAATCATTATAAATAAACTATTTTGATCGAATTTCAGTAAAGGTTTGTGCTCCACGTAAATTAAGCGCGTGAAGGAGACAAATTGGCTGCAAGAACAAATGAAAAAATGTCACATGTCAATGATTTTTTTTAATTCTTTTTAAAATCCCTTTTCTCTTCTATCATCCCCAAATATCCATTAAAATACAATTGAAGCTTTGAAAAAAAATACAGTAGTAACCACTTCAACTCTCTCATGTTGTTGCGATTCATCCGTTACTTTAAACACCTCTTTTTCTCTTTCTCTTTTATTTTTTAAATTTTTTTATTTGAAAAAAAAAAAATTTACTATTTTTTTCAGGATAACTAATAGAATCTTAATTTTTACAATGCAAAAAGGATAAAAGTCATACAATTTTGTTAATTTATCAAAAAAAAAGATTTGAGGTAAATATGCGGCTTTGTTAATTTGTCAAGAAGGAATTTTGGGTAAATATATTTGCATATGTATAATCTTCTTTTAAAGGATAAAGGATGGTGGAGTTAGGACAGTGAAGGGGAATGGTACTTAGTTAAAGAAGAAGAGAAAACAAGGTTGATTGAAGAAGAGAAATTTGAGGAAGATGGAGAATTGGAGAGAGAAAAAGAAAAAGAGAAAATTATAAAAAAATATTATTTAAAATTGAAAAAATACATATTAATTAGCAATTGGTGCGTGGTCAATACCTATTTCTAAAAATTGAGTTTGATAAAAAAAAATGACATAATAATATCAATTTAAAATAGTTTAGGGGTAATAGATGACCTGCAAAGTCAAAGTGTCTTTTTGCGAACAAATTCAGTGGCTTCTTTATGTCTTTTCTCTAAGAAAATATAATAAAGACCTCTAAATGACTTTAAAAGCATAAACTCAATTCTTTTCTTTAATTAATGGCAGCACTGACATCTTTTTACACCACAGGCTAGGCTATGTGAATTTGATCATGGCTCGATCACCAGAGTCCTCAATTCATGTTTGTCACACGGATTGAGGCGTATCATAGTTCATACCATATTATATATTACAGACAACTGAGCAAATCAAACATGCAGTGGTTATTCATATTTCAAGATAAAATCAATTTCGCATTGATAAAATACGATTTTGAATAATGAGTCGTTTGGAGTCATACCTTCTCTGTTAATCATCTAATTCTTTTTAAGCCCATCTTTTTGTCTTTGCAAAACATAGAGGAAAACATTATTTAGGGGAATTGATCATTCTTAAGGTATTTTTTAAGTTGGTATCATCATACCAAGACTTGCAAGCCAACATGCCATTTCTTAACATTATCAAGATTATTCATAACGTCTTTCCCCACATAATAAGACCTTCACATTAAGGGTCACTTTAGGCTTACGTTAAACTCTTTTGAAATCTATTTAAAGATTAAAGCAACATAGTTGTTCAAGGTCCTTTCTAAAGCGTTTAGATGAAAATAATTCCTCGAGCAATCGTGCATTTATAAAAACATTTATAAAAGTATTACTTGCAATCCGAGTCATGTATATGATGAAAAACAATTTTAAAATAAGAAAGTGTTCATAAAGCCCAATTTTCGCTCATCATTCCAAAATGTCCCCAACCGTAGTAGAAATCTTAACTTATACGTAAATGAGAGTTTAAGAGACATACTTTCAAAATAAAATAAAAGTAGGGTTGTTCTACATACGTTTTTTTTACGAAGAATGCTACAAGAAATCTTATGGGAAACTACTAAATTTTGAACCCTAGGTGTTCTTGAGTCTTGGAGGCTTTGGGGAGAAAAGTAACGTAGTTTATATTGCTAAAATCGTGCCTTAGAAATTTGAGGAGGTTTTGTATAGGTTGGGGACGGTTTTGGGTAAGGAAAACACCAAGAGGCCTTTAAAAATGCGTAAGAGAACAAGAGAACTTGTCGCTGGAAACTACCTCTGTGGCACGGAGCTATAACGGAAATATAGCTCCCTGAAATGGAGCTATCGAGGGGATAAGAAGGTATCGCGGACCTCCACTGTTTTGTGTTAAAAATCAATTTTTCTTGTCCCCTTGTTCCGTGGCACGGGGATAACGCAATAGCACACTGTTTTGAGCCCCGAAAACTTTTTTTTCTCCCGCATTCTTTACTCCCTAAAATCTCCCGGTTTGATCTAACAACATTCCAAAGGTTCTATACTCCAAACAGCTCATTCTTCTTAGCTCTAAAGGCGCAACAAGGGACGTCGAGAAATTACGGGGCATTACAATTAAAGAAGAGCATGTACAAAATTTGCGTATTGATTAGGTATAATCCTATAAAACATAGTTTTTATCAGTTAGAAAATAGTAGAGAAGTAGGGATTGAAAAAACTTACTCGAATTACAATAGTGAATTGTAGAAATAGCTTTATAAGAAAAAAAAATGAATATAGTTAGATAGAAAGAATGAGAAGACCTGACCAAATATGGATTGAATGCAATACTCGTATTCAACTTCAACCAACGCAGATGAGCTTTTTCGAAGAGACATAATTGTGCAATTATAGGTATCCGACAAATCATTCCATTTTATTCAAATGATTTACTGTATCCTTATTCTTGTATGAATTTGTATTTTCAATCCTCCTACTTACCATTTTATCAATGAAATAGTTAAACTCAATAAGACATAATATTTTAAACCTTTTTTATAACTACTTAGTATGTGCGTAATACAATCTCTTACACGTGGAGTCCACGTCATTTTTTAATTCCATGTAATAAATTAAATGTTTTAAAAAATAATCAAATCAAATACCCCCCACCCCCAATCTTCTTCTCATCAGATTCCTCCCTACCACTTTGTCGTCATAAAATTTCAAATACAACTTCAATAAAAGTCAATGTTTAGTTATAAAATTTTAACTACAGCTTGAAATTGTATTTGAAATTTAAACGACCGCCTATTACCTACTTTCACTTTTTGATTATTAGATACTTTTAAATATTTGTCCTAATTATTTTGTTTTTACACTCAAACCCTAGTTATTTCAACCAATATCACTCAAAACTACAACACTATAACTGATGTGCTTAGTGAGTTCAATACTTACTCTGTGACTCGGGGGCAGACCTAGGAGGAAGCCAGGGACTTCATCCGAATCCCTCGACAAAAACTTATATTGTATATCTATAATTATGTATATATATTACTTTTCAATCTCCTAAATTAGGATAGCTCAGTGGTTTTGGTCCGTCCTAACGACCCCAACATTCAAGATTCGAATCGGCTACATTTTAATGTTTTTTCATTTAATTGCTAAAAAAAAACCATGCAGTTTAGCCACGCGGAAGTCGTGGTACTCCTCCATGGTAACATTTTTGTAGCCATGATTTTTGCTTTACTATAATTATTCCTGTTAGTTTCAAATATTTTAATATTTTTATTTTTCAAATCCCTTGAACGAAAAATTCTGGATTCGCAACTATGTGCTGCTCAATAGGCTCCCTAGGTAGCTAAACAAAGCCGCAGAAAATCGTGATGAAGTTACTACTGTCGTTTGGATTTTGTATTAATGAATTTTTGCAATAGTATTAAAAAAAAAAGTCAAATTGTAACAATATACGGCAGCTCATATATGAGATTAATCTATGACATTATCTGACTATTTTTTATGAGATATTATTTTTTTATAGAAAATTTAATTATATATTTTAGATAAATTAGTTAAATCAGGTGACTTTGCTAGTTTTAAAAATTGGAGTATAAAATTATATTTTAAAAAAATACACACGAATTTCAAAAAATTTCTAGAAAAAGTATAGTCAAGCATCACCGCAACTTCAAAAATCTATATATAATATAAAGGAAGGTCATAAATGAGGCGATGTGGCATCTCTCTATTGCCTTTATTTCTAATTATTATTTTTTCATCTTTTTTTTGAATTTTTTTTCATTCTTTCACTAATCAATTTATTTATTAATTAAAAAATACTTTTATCATATTTACTATATCTAATAATATCTCATGAGATATAAAAAAAACTTCTATCTATTTGTATTCTCCACCTAAGTTATATGTCTTCTCAACTTCATTCTACTTAATTCTTATGAATTAATCCATATATAAATACCAATCATTTATGAAGTTGTTGGATACTCATTTGCATTTTCTCCTTCTTTTTTAATAGTATTTTTTTTTATCCTGTTTTTTCCTTTACATCTTTTTCATTTGACAACATGGTAATCATAATTTTGATGATCATAGAAATATTCTTTAGAATTTCTTCTTGTGTAATAATAGTTACACACAAGTTTATCAAGATGAAGAAAGTTTGATGACAACGTAAACTTTATCAAAGAGATAACTAATTTAATTTGATACAAGTTTATCAAGATAAAGAAGGAAGTTTAATGGTCTTGAAAGATTCATCAACAGAGATTATCAAATTAGTTTGGCACGTATAGAAGTTATATATCTATATATATTGCTTTTATTTTAATATTTTTAATTAACTATTTCGTTAAATACAAGAAATGCATTCTTCAAGAACACAACTTTGGAGGTGTTTGGGAAAGAATAAAAGTGTTTTTAAGTACTGATTTTTTAAGTGGGAAAGATACAAAAATAAGCTAAAAGCCAAAAGTTGGAAACCCCAACTTATGACTTTTAGCTTATAAACTACTTATAAAAAGCTAATTCAAACATCCCTTTTATTGTAAAGTTTTATATTATATCATGGGCGGCGAAAAACTTATACTTTGTTGATATCATAGAACTTATTGACTCGTAGTTTTTTGGTGATTCATTCGTTTTGGCTCTTTCTTTACTTTTCTAATCTTCTTTTAGTTCGATTCTCTCTAATTCGGATGTTATATCACTCGATTTTCATACTTAAGCGTCTCAATTTAATTTTTTTTTCTTGAAGTATCAATAATTAAGAAAATATATATATGGCATCTCACAACCTAACGTGAAAATATGTCAACCTAATAAAAAATTGTTATTAGGTCATTTTTAAATATAAGAGCTTAATTATCGCGCATCAAATAAAGGAAAAAGTTTTTTATTTTCATGGCCAACGCCTACTACATCTGGTTCACAACCAACAAATAACAATAATGACACACCTCAATTCAAAAAAACCTTGGAATTTACATTGTGAGAACTTATTAAAAGTCAACAAGTTTTATGATGGCTGCAAGTTGCAACCAACCGCAACCCTCCTCCTTTATCCGAGCTCAAGACTGACAATGTGAGCAAGCTCAGGAGGAGAAAGGTGTAAGGCAGCACCTTGAAGCTTAGCATATAACAAGCAGCTTCTCTGCTCTCGATCGATCGATATATTAAGCAAAACAAGTACGCAAACGTCAACTTCCTAAAAAGAAATAGTTATAAGAATTGGGAAAATGGCATTCATTCAGCACATACCAAAATCCATCAACTAACATCAAGAAAGAAGTCCTCAGCAGAAACAGAAATCTTTTAACATTGGCCTGGCTAAGACATTTAAGGCTCTAATGAAGCTTCCACAGGTGAGTAAAACCAACTCAAGAGGTGAGTAAAACTCCACCAAGTAGCTAACAGTTCTGGTGCAAATTTTTGTGAGCAATTGAAGCAGAAACAAATTAATTGCTCATGAGCCTCGGTAAGTTCAGACATGCACCGCAAACTATTGGATAACTTGCACCAGACTTTGTACTCTGAGAGAAATTGATAGTAATGGACAATGTCATTAACAGCCAAGGAAGAAATTAATCGTGTAGCACGTAGAATATTAATAGGGCAGCTACATGTTCAAGAAAATTCTATCTTCCCTCAATACGGCTTAAGCACTTCGGTTGGTTGTAGACCAATGGAAAGCATTGGACAAAAAAAAAGATGGACGGAAGACAACAAAGATGCTTCCCTATATTTCTCCTGAGTGACATAAGAGTAATCTTAAAGCCGATTCAAAAGCAGCAATAAATGAGATTGAATAATATTGAAGGTTCAGCCTCACCTAGTCTCCTCCATTCCGGAAATATCGGATAATGTCATGATAGACTGGGCAATTTATTCATAAACAGGCTCACACGCTTAACAAACCCGAGAAAATATTTCACCTTGGATTCTTTAAGAACAGTTTTTCAGTAGAGAATTCAACAGCTAAAAGAGTAGTTTTTTCCTAAATAGAATTCTAACAACAGCCAACAGAGCAAAAGGTAAACTAGTAGAACCTAGAGCCCGTAACCAACGAAGAAAACTACAAAAGCAGCAAAGTTTGTACCTCTTTGAGAAATCATTGGCAATTCTTCAAAGGCATATACCAAATGAAAAAGAGAAGTACTTGCTTCATTTGTATTTTCTGAAAGCACCTAAACTTTAAAAGACGATCTTCTTGTTTCGATTTCTACTTGTCGCTGCACCAGAAAGTTGAAGATGGCAAAAATTGAACTGATAACAATGTCAATATGATGGATCAAGCCTTAAAGAGGAAAGGTAATCTGATTAAGGAAATCCATTTTGCATTGCTGAAGCTAAAAATAGTGGATAATCAATAGAGATTGTAAGCTCTTGCATGTCCGCCAGAAGAACTAAGAAGATTGAAAAGCTTCTATTTTCCAATCCTTTTGACGTACAAATCATACAAGTCAGGCAGTTCAGCTTTGACAGGCAGCACATATTTCTCCAAAAACTTTGATTCATGCCATGTCATCACAGTGTAAAACTCCCGCCTACTCTTTATCAGATTCTTTTCATTGACGAGTTTCCACACTTCATATCTGGGTATTAACCTCTTCTCCAAACTGTATGCTAAAAGGTAAGGGTGAGAAGCGATGTAAACAGATGTGTATCTGACTTCTTTCATCAAAAATGTCAATGCAGTTTGAATTCGTGCATCTGATAGGCCTACACAGTAAGGTAGCTTTTGGAACATTGTGAGAACATCAGTGTCAGACCACCCAAAACTCTTGAAGATTCCAAATTTTGTGTCTACTTTATCTTGACTCAAGCTAACAAGCACATTAACGATGTGGAGAAACATTGCTGAGTCAGGAGAAACACCAACTTCTTTTTCCACTCTATGCAATATATCCTCAAGCCTCTTGTTATTTGTGTTAAGAATTCTGGGATATGTAATCACAATATTCTTGATTTTATCATTTGAGCAACCAAGTAACCGCAATAAATTCAAATTGACTTCCATAGCTCCACAACTATACAGACTAATCAACCAAGCACATTTCTTTATAACCTTAACCACATTTTCATCATTACCCAATACATTTTTAAGAAGACTTATAAGGGGTTTTATATGAGTATCTAATCCCCTGGTAAGAAACTTCCAATCTCTCAAAATGACTTTGACTAAATCGGAACCCGATAATCCGAGTTCAGAAAGACATTGTAATTTGGGTTTAAGGGTTTTTTCAACATCATAGAATAGCACTTTAGGGTACTTGGAAACCAATAATTTGATGTGGGTGTCGTTAAAACCAGTTTGTTTGAAGAAATTGAGGGCTAAATCAGGATTCTTGAATGAGTTTACACGATAACCAACCTTAGCAGAGGCAGAGGCAGCTTCTTGTTTGGAGAATCCGAGTGAGCTGATGAGGTAATTGAGTAAGAAATGGGTGGAGGCAGCAGTTGAGTATGGGAAAAGAAAGCCATTACCCTCAAATTTGAATAATACAGCTCGAGCTTTGACAAACATCCTTGCTTCCTATTGCAGAAAGAGCCAAAACTTGGAAGGGTTCATGCTTTTCTCATTTCTTCTCCAGGTCTTCAATTCCCACTTCCCCACAATTTCCTGCGGAAGAGATTAGGGTTGGTATATTTTTGATTTACTAGTCTTGTGTCTATCAAATTAAAATATATACATAAAAATAGATAATGAAAAAGTAACACCTGTCATTATAATCATATAAAAAACTATTGTATTTCAAATATAGTTATTGTTCAAATAAAAGAAATATATTTTAGGATACCTTAAATTTTTTTGTTTGTATATTCATTATTTTTTTAATTGATCAACATTTTAAAAAGTCAAAATTAATAAATTCAAATCACGACAGGAAAACTAAACCTAACTGTTATCAAATCCCACAGTTCTATCCTTTTTTATTTTTCATTTAGTTTTCGATACCGACATTGCAGTTCGATTAATTTAGATTTGCACCGGGTAGGTCCCAAAAAGGTCTCATAAGGGAGAAGCACATCATATCAAGGATTTTTTTCATATTCAGAACTTAAACCCAAAACATCTAAATTAAAGAGGAGCAACTCCATCCACTTGCACCATATCGTTTGATGGTCGCAATCTTATCCATATACCTCTTTATTTACAATTTTACTAAATTTTAAAAAGTAAAAAAATAATTAATGAGGTCTCCCAACAAAAAATTTAGGCGCTATTTTTAAAAGCTTAACTCTATTAACCTTTTAACTTTTGTTTTTTAGTTTTTTTTTCTTTGTTTATAACATTATTGTATTTTTATTTCTTTCGTGATGGATCTACAACTAGCTCTACTTTTGGAGAACAATATCCAAATTCGACCCTAACAAAAAATCTCTTAAAAAGAGAAAAAACCTAAAACACAAGACCACATTAATTTATAAGTTCATCATTCAAATAAAACTTTGCATATCAAAATCCAAGACTTTATAAGCTTATATTTCAAATTCAACAAATAAGTATTAGTTAAAGATTCAACTATAAAACTAAGGAATACTATATCAAAATATAGTCAAATAACATCATTAAAACTAAGTCACAATCAAACAAAGAGAAAAAAAAAAACAAAAAGAGATATATACCGTTGATCTTTTGATTACTTTATTCGACAACAACATGCTTATTTCGTTCAATTTTTTTATTCAAAATTTTCAACTGTAAGAGAAACACGAGAAATTATCAAAAGGAAAGAATTTATTGTCAATTGTTAATTATATAATCTTTAAAGTCATAAACTAAAATAAATAAAAAAGTTTGAATCAAAACTAAAATAAGAAGAAAAGATGAAGTAGAAGAAATTTTGATCCAAGATATCACTTAAAAAGAATTCTAGAACTTTTTTTTTCATATAAGACAAAATTCTAATTAATTTAGAATTGTTAAATATATACTATAATTTTTTTTACCATATATATTATGACTCATTTAAACCTTTTCTATTTTCTTATCAATTAGTGGAAAATCTTCATATTAAATTTTTCATACATTAATTTTTGTTTTCTTTTGCTAATTTTTTTTCGTTAAATATACTTAGGTGTTCAACACATATTTGTCATATAAAATCTAACCGTTCAACACATATTTGTCATATAAAATCTAACCAAAATAAGGATTACTATATAAATATTACGGCTAGAACCAATTGGATTCCATATGATGAGTTTAATATTAATTAGGTCATCCTATGAATATGAAACCAAAATCAAAATAAATTTGTACTACTATCTATTCCTCCAATTCAATATTAGGACTTTAATAAATATAAAAGGAAATTTTGTAGTTAATTTTTAATGTCCTTAATATTTAAAAAAAAAAAAAAAAAAGTAAAAAGACGATTTTGCCTATTGTAAAATTTTTTAATGAAGGATAAAAAATTCAAATCACTTTTTAAAGGGTCTTCACACTTTTAATATATTATAGATATAGCTATAGATATCAAAAAAAATTATAAAATTAAATTGAAATTTAATTTTGATTTTTGATTTTAGAATTGGTTTCAGTTTTAAATTTTAGAAATTTGATTAGATGATTCAATTTTTAATTTTTTTTAAAAAAAATTAGTTAAATCGAAAGATTGAACTTATATAAATAATATATATATTTTGTTATATATATAAAAAAAAATATTTTTTATATATATTCAATATAAATATAATATATAATAAGTAACCAAAATCGTCAAACGTCATATGAGTTATGTCCATAATCCTAAGTGTTCATTTCAACACTGGTTGTTGACTTGTTTCAGGCTTTCAGCGGCGCCTTGAGGAGACGAGACAACGAGTTTCGAGTTTTCAGCTCCAGTTATATATTATGTTAAACTTATGGTTATTTCATTTCATTTCATGCGTGGTGAGTTATTTATATTCGAAAATGAAAATTAAGTTTCAAAAAAATTATTTTTCTAGAAAAATCACCAATTTTAAATGCCTAGTAATGACAAAGAAAGACTCACTACTTTAATCTTCAAAATCAAAATAAAAATTTGAAATAACCGAATCGAATTTGTAAAAATCAAACCAAATCAAATTTATTTCGCTTTGGTTATGATTGTCATTTTCGATAATTCAAATATCAAAAAATTGAATCGATATTAAATAACCAAATCGAACAAACCAAATGCCCATCCCTAAAAGTATTTAGGGAGTAAGGTATTAATGCATGAATTTGGTTTGCAATTTAGAAAGTTATTACATCAGTAATGTAGGCATAAGTTAGGCTTAATCATATCCTTAAATTTGTTTCAAGATTTCACTTGGACCCCTCAATTTAGCTACATACCAATCAGACATGTAACCTACTCGATGTTTGATCCACCTAAAATTTTTTTTGCCCACATAGTACCTCAGGTAATAATCACTTAAGGTGGATGCGTGAACTTGAAAAATCGTCTGATATGGTTGAAAATTAATGTTAGAAAATGTTAACTTTTCTCTCCCCTCTCCTCCAAATTAAAAATTCTGAATTCATATCCCCATTCTCTATTATCTCTCTTCCGTCTCTCACATTTCTCTCATAATTTCTCACAACTTTCTCTTATTTTTATCTAACATTTCACTCATGTTCGATTTTTTTGTTATCATTTTATTCAAAAATATCGTAAAATTCAGTTAATCTTGAGGTATTCAACATGTATAAGTGTAGCGATTTTTGTCATTTGAGAATCTCAAGGATTCCATTAAATTCAGGTCATAGATATTTTGAATGTAAAATTTTAAAGGTTTGTAACATTTTCAAAGATATAAATTTTAATTTTTTTAATAAATTTTTTATATACTACTGTTTTTACATTTTTAAAAAATGGTGAATATGACTACTTTAGATGGATTGATCCATCACCTTTGATTGTTGAGCATTAGATCTGGGAGGTGTCGAGTTTAATGAATAGGTTCAAAGATGATGAAAATTTGGGTGATCGATTGAAGGAAAAAATTAAAGAAGTTGAAGAAGAGATGGATATTTTGTCTGAAAAATCGAATGAGAGTAAAGAAAAGTTGATTGCATTGAAGCAAAAACTCAAACAAGTTAAACTTGAGATGGAAAGTCCAAAGCTCAAATTTAACAGATTTGTTCTGCTTATTCGTTGTATTCTGACTATAAAATAACTCTTTAGTTTGATGTAAGTTAGTAGTTAAATTTGAATATTGAATAGACAGTTGAGTAGTTAAGCCTAGTTAGCATTTAATGGAGTTGTTTGGGTGGTATATTTAATGTGAATGAATTGCGTTATTTTGTATTACAATTACATTGTCAATTACTTTGTGTCTAATTATGCACCAAAGTATTGCCATCCTACTAGGCATAACCACATATTAGTAACTGCTAAAGTATTGCTAATAAATGAACGAAAACACAGATAGTAATACAATCAAATTGAAATAAAAACACTTCAGGAACACATTATAATAACTACTCAAAGTTGAGCTAAAATATACATCACAACACTAAATAAGTTATTCAACATAAAAAGGTTCAACATTAAGTATAATAATACTACTGCAGCATACCACAAAATCATAATTGTTATCTAAGAAAAAAAATTCAAAAAATAAATAACACAATTTGTTCAAAATGAAAGTATAATCCTCATTACAGTATCATATTATAGATTATTTTCAGATGAACTTATTTTTGAAAGGTTTAACAGCTGAAAAAGACTTGGTTGCATTCACTTTATTTCTCTTATTTGCTTTTATTTATTGAGACTGTGTATTGAGGATTGCATCTTTTTCATTTCACTTTAGACCTCAAAATTTAAAATTAATATATTAATTGATAAAGTATTCTTTAAATTTGTACCTCCATAAAAAATATTCTCACTTGAAATATCAGGCTGTAAAATCAAACTAAAAATTGTAAGACTATGAACATTAAAAACTTGAATAAAAACATAATTATAGATAAAGAATGAGATAGGGAGAATGCATTGTACGTTTGGATTTTAGTTGTTGGATGAGAGTAAAAATCAAAATCAGTCGTAGGCCTTTTGTATCTACTAGCAACAACAAATGAGGCACATTATATAACCTCTTGTTGGTTGATAAAGGTGAAACTTGACTAGAAGAAGTATTTCTTGCATTTTTAAATGAAATTTCTCTTGCATTGACTATCTTTTTTTCCCAATCCTCTACCATACCAGTTTCTATTTGACCTTTATTAGTTCCTCCTTCACTTCTCAATACCACATTGACATTTATCAGGTCCTCCTTCACCTTCTCTATTAGAACCACAAAGACCTCTATTAGCCCAATTTTTACCTTTACAAGCATCACCTTTATCTTTATCAGTTCCACTTGTCACTTTTCTTTGAGGTGCTCTTGACACAGCAGTTATGTCAACACAAATAGATTTTGATTGACTGAATTGTATAGTTATATATATTTAAATAATGGAGCTTCACTGTGAATGATATCTCATTCTAAACTATATAATATAAAGGATATTTTATGATGGTGAAAGATAAATAAATACAACATAATATTATCAACAATTTCAATAATATTAATAATATAGAGATTGAACATATATCATTTTCTTGACTGACTTTCAGTGTAGGTATCTCTTGGCATTGTACTGGTGTCACCACAAATAGAACTTGATTGTGATGGATTTCATGAGGGTGTAGAATGAGTGTTTGATTAAGTACAATTACTGTTTTTTATCTCATTGCAGCAGTCAAACAAAAATATCAAAAGGTCAGTAATATAATAACTTTACAACAAATGTTAATTATTATGAAATTGATTTAAGGCTTTTTGTTTTGCGCACACACAGTCTTGTTATGGTAAACTTGATTTTATCTTGAACTTCTTGATACCTTTTTTTTATAATTTGTTCTGTTTTAGCTTATCTTTGCTCTTTCTTTTGTTCTTGCTAGATTTTTTTGTCATCTTTCTTAATTTTAAAAGCTCAATCAATGAATTTGGGGTTTTAGACCCTATTTGAATATTGAAAATTGGTTAGATGAAATGATTATAAGATTAAACTTTTTTCTATATCAATGTTATAAATATTGATCAGGATCTTTATTTAAATAATAATAAGCACAAACAACACGAGGACAAGAAATACCTCTTAACATCCATAATCTACAGTCACAGTACTTTTTGTCCAAGTAAACGATAAATATGTACCCTCAATCCTCAATTATAAAATTATTAACTCTATTTCACTGTACTTTACACCTATTTGAATATCCCTTGTTATCTTCTGAAATAGTTCGTGTAATAGGTGCAATGTTTGAAATTCACGTTTTAATAAATTTGATCATATCTATATGTCTATTCATCGTTTTATACCTTATATCCTCTAGCATTGTGATTATGGAGTTATGTCTAGCAGTTACGATTCAAAATTTAAACATCTTTCACATGTTATCTTTTGTAATATCATATTTAGAATGTGTTTTAAAATGTGCCCAACACCAAAAAAAGGAGGACTAATCAATATGTCCTCAGTTATTTCCTTTTTACCTAGTCTTGACATTGCATGCATTCCCTCTCTGAACTTTTCAAAGCTTGCTTTCGCACTTCTTTAAAACTGCTTCTTTCTTTCTTCTCCTTTTCAATGGACATTTTAATTACTCTAAATACATACAACACACATTCTTCTCTCAGCATTTGATAACAGCTCCATCAAAATAGAAAAAAGATCCTGTAATAAGTATAAATATGATTAGATCAAAAATTTTAATAAAAATTAAAGTCAAATAATAAGAAAAAAATAATTAAATAGTGATATCTTTTGCTGGGATGACATTTTAATAAAAATTAAAGTCAAATAATAAGAAAAAAATAATTAATATTGATATCTTTTGATGGTCTGACATTACAGTCAATCCTTCACCAGTTTACAAATTTAAATCAACAATCAAATACCGTATGAACCAATTTTAACTATGTTTTGTTTCTGTATTCACAACTGCCTATAAAATAGGACACATTTGGTTGTTTTCATTTTTTCTCACAGCAACCAACAACTCAATCTTAAAAACTCCTTTAAAAAAGCATCAATTAAAATCAATAATTTTTCTATATCCATCTAATCATCCTTGCTTAAAGGCATGAAAGCACACATAAAAATAAACAAAAAGATTCTTCTCTAATTCAATTTCTTTGTCAATATTTATCCAACAAGAGCTTTTAAAATTTATTTTCTTGATCATATTTGCATAGTCACATAATATGACAAATTTAAAATTTCAATCATCCATAGCCTTCTTCATAACAATCTGTTTAGCCATATAATACACAATTTTACCTACATAAAAATTCAATATCTTTCTTATTAAATCTTGATTTTTTCATATCCTTATGTATAGTTGAGAAACAATTTTTTCTTTAAATTTTTTAGCAATCAATTTTAATCACACATCTTTTTCTTGTTTACAGAAATACACTTGTAAATAGAGGGATAGTTCTTAACAATAAAACTATCTAAGTCCTTATTAATAGAAGCAAACAACAACCACTTGCAATTAGGTATAATGCACTTCACTCCTATTTTATTTTTTCATTAGGTTTTAACTTCAACGGCCTCCTGTACTCTATAGCATAAGTTGTAACAGCTTTTAGAAACTGTTTTGCATTCTCAAAAATCATTTCAATCTCAAACACAGACACTTTATAATTTTCGACATATCTAATTTTCTTGCTTCTCCTTATACTAGATAGATCTACTTCTCTAACATCATCTACATGTAGCTGTTCTTCACTATCTTCAATCCAATATTCAGAACTATTAAGATATTCCTCATCTCCACCCAACTATCCAGCATATCTGTTAGCCTTAACTTTTTCAATATCCTCAAAGTCTTTATCTATACAACCAACGACTCCCACAATTACTTTTTCAATTTCAACAATCATTTTTCTTGGTTTTTTTGTTTCTTTGTTTGTTGTTTCTGCGTTCTTGTCTCGGAGTCCTTAACTCCTCATCAACATCTGAGGTATCTTTTGAAGCAATGTCTCCAAGATCTTAATTATTATTTAAGTAATCTGATATCTCACCTTCTAAATTAGCAGCTTCTAGATGAATATTTTCTAGATTAACATTTTCAACATATGCCTCATCATCTTCTATACTAACATCTTTTACGTTTGTCTCATATACTCTATTAGAAGTCTCACTTTCTCTCTCGCCACTTATATTAACATTCTCTTTCTTTTACCTAAGTTAACAGACTCTCTTTCTAAGTTTACACTCTCATCAACACCAGCAGATTCTCTCTCTAAGTTAACACACTCACCAACCTCTTTCACTGACACTCTTTCATTATTTATAACCTCTAGTTCAGTTAAAAGACCAGCAGGTCCACCAGGGTCAATTACTGATTCATTTAAGACATGATTGACATAAAAGTCAATAATATCTTCATGTTTTAAGTGTTTAACTGGTTCTAGAAGATGTCAGTCATTTGTAATTAAGTTGAACTGTTTAGTACTCTATCTTGGTAATAAAATTCCCTAATAATTTCATACCCTAATTCTCTAATATAATATAACAATTTTAGTAATAAAAAGTGGCCCTTATCAATATATCTTAGTGTTGGCACACAGTTTTCAACATATGTAGGGATAAGAATATCAAGAAAAAAAATCATGGTAAATTTTTGTAAAAATGATCTTCGTTTGTTAGGTCACCTGCAACAAATGATAAAATATCAAAGTTATTAAACAAAATATATTCGAAGAGCACACCAACAAGCTAAAAAATACAACCTTTGATGCATATGAAGAAAGTGACAGAATATTCTCAAAAACACATTTCTTACAGTGATATTTCAAACCCTAAAAATTAAATAACACTAAAATTTAACAAATACAAATTATAAAAATATTTATATGAGAAAGATGTGAGCAAAATCTCTAAATTTCTTCTTTGATTTGACAAAAATATGATTAAATTAAGGCTAAAAATTGCAAGAGAGAAAAAGTGAAGGTTCGGGAGAGAGAAATTAGTGTTAACTATTCGTTAAGTTGAGTTTTTTGCCCTTTTAGATCTTATCCATTTTAGATGGATATATTTAATCCACGTGAAGAAATTTGAGTGGACTAATTTTTTACATAAGCAGAGATTGATGACACGCACAGGAGATCTCATGAGACGGGCAAAAATGACTTAGGTGGATCAAATTTTGGGTGGGTTAAATGTCTGATAGGTACAAGTCTGAGTTGAGGGGTCCAAAAGAAATCTCGAAATAAGTTTAAGAGTCTATCAATAACTTAAGTCTATAAGTTATAACGAAAATATATGTACAACTAAATCTGACATAACTAATATATAAATTTGGTTATAACTATTTTCTAAGTTATTAATAGTTTTCATAACTCTAACAAGCTATCAAACGATTCCTTAATGAAGAATTTTGAGGTGTATGTCAAATGTAGATTTTGGAGATAAGGTATAAGTACCCCTCAAATTATACCCAAAGTTGCTATGACACATCTAAAGTTATGGGATCCTATTACTCCCTAAACTCATTTTTTCTGGGTTTTTTTTTTTGCTAATGTTGGGGAAAAATAAGTTTGGAAGGTAAAAAGATCTCATAAAATTTCAAGTATAATTCAAGAGATAATTCTGTCATATCTCTAGATTTTGAGATGTAAGCAGTTTGAGTATTCAAGCTAGAGTAATGTTTAGAAAAGTACAAATATCATGTTTTAAAAAAAATGAGGAGTAACTGATAGTGTATGAGGAAAAAAATAAACTTAATAGGTTAAAAATTACTATAAATTACACAAACTCACAACTTATGTTTCACTTATTACAAAATATCTTATCTCCCTAAACATATTATATAAATTTCGCTTTTAAGTTTCTCTCTCTAAAAGTACATATACATACATATCCCCTTATCTCTCAAGATTTTTTTCCCTTAAAAAAGGCTACAATCAAGGGTCGATTTTCATGTTTGAAATCAACCGTATTTGACTCTAACTCACTGCATTCAATTTTAACTTAATCTCCTTTTATCATTCTAAATTTTTCGATTCTGAGGTTAGTAATTTTTATTTTTTTACATAACCAAAATTTGGAGATTTCGAATGAAAAAATTATTGCATGTTGTGACTAAGTAATTTTTTGGGTTTCTCCTTTACCAAAATATAGTCTGTATATCTGAATTTTTCTTTTTTTTTTTCAAAATCTTCTATTTCAAGTACTAAATACATAGTACTTAGTAAATGAATGATTCTCCTTCTTTTAGTTTAGGAATAACTTAGTTAGAGTATAATGAGCAATATATTCGGTAGTTGGGTTCGTTTGCGAAGTATTTGATTACGAAAAATCTAACTTTGTTGAATACATATCAAAAAATTGTAACGACCCCATCAAGATGAAAAAATTTAACAAAGATGTTGCTGGAAAATCGAAAAAAAAAATTGGAGAATCCTCAAAAAAATCTAAAAAAATGATACTGCATGGCCACGTCTACCCAAGGTATTTCTGATTTTTTGATTTTGATTTTTTTATGTTAATTTTGTTCTGAATTTTTTGTGTTTTTTTTAGTAATCTGAAGTTTTGAAACTGTTAATTAATAGGGGATATTTGTTAGATATTATGTAGATTTTAGGTTTTTTCATCAGTTTGTAGTTATGTTAGTAGTTGCATGTGTAGATGCAAATAAATCTTTGTATATATTACACATATACACATGTCAAGATGAGTTTGTTTTCTAGGTGTTTACATAGTTATAGTTCATATATATATGTGTAATACCTCGAAAATTCAAACCAATGTTAGTGTCATGTTTCAAACTCATGCATAGTACATTATGGTTCTTTGATAGTTTTATGAGTTAGTTTGATGTATATCAAGGTCTCAAATAACTCCTAACTATTAGACGAATCAAAAGGTTCCTTACCAATTGAATTTGATAAGAATGTTGCCTTAGTCAACTTCAAACGAGTATATTTTTGCTCTACTCAGAATTTTTCAGCTCAAGACCCACCAAATAATAGGAAATTGAATTAACTTTTCAACAATAACAATTTCTGCCAAATTCAATACTCGGATGAGAAGTTATGTCACTTTTAGTGCAAAATAGTAGCCCGCGATAAGGCCGCATCGTGGTGATGGCCAATTTCACGTTCGTCTTTTTCCAGTGTGTCGTCGCTCTTGCCACCGCGTCGCGCCAAGGGATCATTTCGCAATTGTCATTTTTCATTCAGGCACCGCGATGGCGCTGCGTCGCACCAAAATACCAGTTCAGAATTGTCCTTTCGAGTGGCGCAATGCGATAGCACCGGGTTGCGTCGTTGGACAAAATGGGGATGTGGCCCGATGCGATTGTACTACGTCGCGCCAGTGAGTAAAATCGAGATTTTTAAGTTCGCGATTTAATTTTTTAGAAGTCGTTTGGTCTTTTTTCAAAGCCCCAAATTCGTCCAAAACACATAATTAACACCCTAAGGGGGCATTATGTGCCCCATTACTCACAAATCCTCTTCAAGAAATTAATTATCTTTCAAGAACAAAACCCTAGCCTTCAAAATTCAAGATCAAACCTCAAGAATTCACCATCAATTCTCACGAATTCATCAACTCAGGTATGTTAAGTGTTCATCCATGAGTTCCTTTCACCTATGGAGTCCAAGTAAACCTGTTAAAGTGGGCCGGGTCGGTTCAACCCGAAACTAGCCCATTATATTTTACCGGTTTGGGGCCGGTTCTGGTACTGATTCAGTGTTAACAGGCTGATCCGGTCCGGATCCAAACAGTAAAATATGTTCAAACAGACCAAAACCGACCCAGTTATGATTTTATCCGGTTTTGATCGGTCCAAACTGGTCAAAACTAGCCAAAATTTTAAAAAAAATCACATTTTCATATTTTTCCATTATATACACACCTATATACATTTTTAAAACGTTAAATAATATACATACAACATATATACACTAAATATATATTACTTTAAAAAATAATTAAGCGTGTATACTTTAAGTAGACACTAGTTTAGATTCTATAGGAAATATATGCACACATATACGTACAATACAATATATTTATTAATTTAAATAATATACATACAACACATATACACTAAACATATACTGCTTTAGAAAAGATATACGCGTGTATACTTTAAATAGATACTAATTTAGATTCCATAGGAAATATATGCGCATATATACGTACAATACAATATATATACTAGTCTACACAATACACATACAACATATATACACTAAATATATATACTAGTCTACATAATATACATACAACATATATACACTAAATATATACTACAATATATATACAAGTCTACATAATATACATACAACCTATATTTTTTGTTAGTTTGAAGTTTGAACTTAAAAAGATATTTATTTTTTCACTATGTGTATATATGTTTGTTATGTTTATTACTTAGTATAAAGTTTGATAGTAATATATTAAAGTGTAAAGTTTGATAGTAATATATTAAAAGTAAAGTATTATACATTACATATTATAGTATTATACTACTTTAAAAACTTATACACATTAAATATATATTATTTTAGTCTATAGAAAATATATAGACATATATGTAGAATACATACTATATAAAATACCACTTGAAAGTTGAAAGTTGAAACAATATACATACGACATATATATATATATATATATATATACTACTTTAAATACCACTTGTGTATATATGTGTATGTATGTTTGTTATGTTTATTACATAGTGTTAAATTTAATAGTAATATATTAAATACTAAAAGTATTTAATTCAAGTAAGAAATTCAATTTAAATGAAAAAATTCCAAAGTAAGGAGTGAATGAATGTTGTATTTTATTGATTGGAAAATGATCCAAAACTTATAATTTACATGAATGAAAAATTACAAATTTCGCATCATTTTTTCCAGCTCGTTCATGTTTATATTAACGGGAACTGTCATAGGATAATCAAAATCAATGAGGGAAAAACCATGCATTGGACTTGATTGTGTTGAGTTATCCCTTGAAGTCAGAATTTCTTCAATATTTTGTTCATCTTTCGGCTCCACCTCCATTCCTTGGTTTCTTCGTTCCACTCTAATCCGATCTCTAAGGTAAACTAGAACATTCATAGCATTGCTTCCCAATTAGTGTCCGTTGTCTCCAAGTTTTTGTCATCCCTGACTAAAAACGCTCTCCGATGCAACGTTTGATACTGAAACATTCAATATATCTCTAGATAATCTTGAAAGAATAGGATATTATCTTTAATTATTCTTCCACAATCCAATGAGTTGATCCTTGCTCTACGATCCTCTGTGGGCTGTCGAAGATAATACCTAAGCTTTTCTCGATAATCTGTTGTGTGTGTTGTTGATGGAGAAACTCTGTCCCAAACATTTAAATCATAAAATAAATTAGGAAAACCACTATGTGCCGGCCTTTTAGAAGATGATGGCTCCTCGAGAGCTTGAGGACCGGTAGTTGGAGTAATATTTGTTGGTACAGCTACATCAATTAAATCGACATAATGACTATATAATGCTTCTACGTAAATGTTCGCATCACTCATAGTCGTAAACAAATTTGTTCTTTCTTGAAGTTCTATCTCTAAGAAATTATAAATAACCGTACTAAAGTCGGACATAGTATTATATTTCATGCATGGATTTAGTATATCACCAACCAAGTAAATTGGGGGAAGCGAAAAAAAATAATTTTTAAATTTAGCGGATATAGCACCAACAGCTTCTTTGTAACCTTCTTTATCCTTATATTCTTTAAGCAAACAAGAAATGTCGGCTAAATAAACTAAAATATTGTAAACAGTAGGATAATAAACACTGAAAAATTCAACCATAGCTATATAAAATCTTTCCAAGAACTTAACAAGATCATCAATTGTAGTCCAATCAAAATCATGTAGCATACACTCAGGAGAAGAACCACAAAATTGATTAAAAGTCATAGTAATAGGAACTCTATAAGCAAGACAAATTTTTAAATAATTATAAGTAGAATTTCATCTAATATCACATTCTTCAGGCATTAATATCTGTCTAAGTCCATTTTGTTCACATTTAACTTTAAATTCTCTCGCTCTACCTCTTCGATTATTTCTTTGAATAAAGCCAACAGCAAGCCGGACCTTTTCAATATTAAGTTATATATATGACATGCACACTTAACATGAAATATTTCAGGTAACAGCAGAGAAAGGTCATCTTTTAAGTTCTCAATATCATCCTTGTTGTTAGATGCATTATCAAAAGCAATACATAATTTTTTTTTAATACCATAATATTCTACGATTTTAGTAATAGATTCAGAAATAAATTTTCCAATATGTCTACTATCTTCATCATACAAAAAAGCTAGAATGCGTTTTTGCATAACAAAATACTATCTATCCAATGACAAGTAATGGTTAAATAATTATTTTTATTAACGGCACAAACAGGATCAGGAGTTATAGCAATTCTACATTGAATATTTTTTAATAATGTAGATAAATATTAAACATATTGTGCATGGAGCCTAAAAATATCGGCACGGCAAGTAATTCTAGGAATAACATTAAACATATGATCATAAATTACTTGCATATAATGAATAAAAGCATCAGAAGAAGCAAAAGTGAAAGGCAAACAACCAACGGCTATCATTTTCGCTATTTCTTCCCAGTCCTTCATTTTATTATATTTTTTAGTTAATTGACCAGTTGTGGGGTTCAATCTAGTTTGTGTTGGCCCACCAACAGCTCGCCACCTTGTGCAAAAAATAACTCTATAGAGTATCACTCTCTTAAATGTCTCATCAACGAACCCGTACCCTCTTTATTGCCTCTGATTTTATGCTCATATATCATTTCACAAATATTGCATTGGACCTTACTTTCTCCTTCTATTTTCATAAAAAATTCTCATGCAATACTAGTTTTTCTATGAGATCTTGGGCACGGGGGGATGGGGAGGACGATTAACCGATTCAGATCTAACATTAGCATTTCCTACTGCGAGTGTCTCACCAATATTATCACTATCTTCATCTCAATTAACTGCATCTACTTTATTTTCTTCTTCTATACCATAATTTTCCTGAGCTTCTATATAATCAATATCGTGAGCTCCTACACCTATTTCTTCCTCAAAAGGTTGAGTAACCGGTACCGAAGGTACAAAGATATATCTATTACTTGAAATACCTCTACCGGAACTGCTACCAATTCATTTTTTACCACCACTTTTGGGACAAAATTTTTTGACACTTTTACCAAGGTTTCTTATTTTATCCATATTAAAAATAAATTAAAAAATATTTCAAATACACACAAATAATAAAAATAAATATTCAACAATAAATACACTAATTAAAAATTTAAGGTAAGAGACGAAAAGACAATACCAAATTTTAAAAGTATCTGAAAGTTGCGACTTTAGAAATTTTCCCTTGTATTTGTAATTGCAAAATTAAAAATAAAATTGAGCACTTTAGGAGATAATGAGAAGATTCGAAAGAGATTGAGATTTGAGAGAATGAGAATTGTGTGAAAAATGAATTTTGAGTTAGGGGTATTTATACTAAATTTTTGAAATTATTATTTAAAAAAAAAAAGATAAATGGCCAAATGGATGTTGGGCCTCCAACGATCATTTGGGCTAAATACCCAATGGCTACCCATTGAAAAAAATACCAATCGAGTCGGTCTGGTCCGGTTACTCGGTGGGCCTGGTCCGGTTTTCTAATCGGGTCGGTCTACTGGGTCAACACATTTGGCCAGCCCAGGCTCGGGAACGACGGTCCTATAGCCCACGGGCTGATCGGGCTGGGTCAATCGGGTCGGGCCCACCGGTTGGGCCAGGTTAAACGGGCCGAACCAGCCCCTTTGACAGGTTTAAGTCCAAGTATCCAACTTCAAATTCAAAGATGTGATTATTACAAGTTATTGTGATTTTAACCATGAATCTCCATAAATCTTGATTTTATACCATGCTTACATGAAATTGTTGTTATCAAACCCCACATGTTTTAATGTTATTATTCACTTAATTAAATCATGATTAAGTGTTATTGATGTTGAAATCATGCTATTACTCCAAGTTTTACACTATTCACATGTTTAGCTTAAATTATGCATTCCAAGTGTTTGATGAAATGCCTACAAGAATTGATTTTGAACAAATGCTTCCATATTAGGTTCCTATGGTTTTAGTACTATTTTGCTATTATTGCTATCGAGTCTGGGTTATGAATACCTAAAAACTTAGTTGTTTACTTAGTTTCAGTATCTTCATATTAGTTTCAGAATATGCTATAAGCATTATCAGTTCAGTCAATTGTCATAATCAGATAATTTTAGAACAGTTTAGTATTCTGAATCAGTTCAATTGGGAGTAGGATTTAGCACCGAGCGAACCCAGGGATGGGGGCTTACCTTCCAGTTGAGGGTGCAACCTTAGTAGCAGTCCCTACATTCCAGAACTACGTAGCCAGCGTAGGTTGAGATGTTAACCTGCCAGTTGAGGGATGATCTCATATGGGTACCTGCCAGTTAAGGGTAACCCTTAGTCCTTTGGGACAATACTTTAGTGGATCCATACAGAACCAGTATTAGTGCCCATGGCACGGCACTAACACCCTTCCAACTGGGGTTACAAGTTGAACCCCAAATTTCTCATTGGGGCATATCGGTTAGATAATAGCTCATGCAGTCTCAGTCCAATAATCAGCTCAGTAAATCAGTTTCAGTTACTTGACCATAGCATATAAATATCAGTAATTCGGTTATCAGATTCAGTATCTTTATTTACAGATTATATTCTGAACATGTTTATGCTTAGTCACGCATCCTCAGTGCTTACAGATTTTATGCATTATCTGTAATTATAGATTTTATGAATCTTAAGTACTTACAGATTTCATGCATTCTACACAGTATTTCATGCTATTTTTTCAGTCAGTTACTATTCATACACATGAAACCATGCATATCAGTCCACCTCATTTAGCATACTAGTATATTCAAAATACTGATCGCATACTCTTTTCCTACGCTATAGTATATCATATCATAGGTTCGGATGCTCAGTTCTTGGATCGCGCATAGACTTTCTAGATTATCAGCCGGACATAATTTATTTAGCTCAAATTTCTTTATCTGTTTTAGTCATTTATATTTAGTCAAAGTTAGTTAGAGGTTTTTCCTATCAGTTCCTCAGTTAGTTAGTAGAGGTTTTTCAGACTAGAACAAATAGTTAGTCAGTTTTCAAATTTCAGCTAACATTGTTAGACATCTTCTCAGTATTATCAGTTTTGTCTTATAGACTTTATCAGATTTATGACTTAAAACCTTATGACAATTCTCAGTTATATTTCGCATATGATCTTTTGTTATCAGTTTTACTCAGTGCTCATAGCAGGTACTAACTCATGGGTTAGCGTGTAGTCCCTCTAAACTGTAAGCACCATATGGCACCTTTGGTGTACTCTCAGGGCGTTACAATATGTGTTAACTGAATGTTTACATATTAGTTAGTATGTGTTATACACATACATTATCCATTACATGTTGTTGAACATATACATAAGTTATTTTTGGGATTATGTGTTGTTCTATGTGTTTGAGTCAATGGACATTAAATATATATATGTTAAATATATACATAAGTTTTAATGTGTTATTAAACTTGCAATGAAATGTACAGTTCATATATGTTGTTGAACATATACATAAGTAGATTTTGGATTATGTTTGTTTATGTGTGTTTGAGGCAATGCACATTACATATATATATGTTAGACATATACATAAGTTTTAATATGGTGTTTGATGTGCAATGAAATGCCTAGTTTTGTTATATATTGTTATTTACATACATTACTGTTTATATATTGTTGAACATATACATGAATAGGTTTGGATTATGTATTGTTATGTGTATTTGAGGCAATGCAAATTACATATGTACATGTTAGACATATAGATAAGTTTTGATATGTTGTTTGATTTGTAATGAAATGTCCAGTTTAATATACGTCATATTGTTATGTATGTGTTAATAATATACAAAATAGTACGCAATAATAATGTGACAGCTTGTAAGTAATCTTTTAATTTTTTTATCAAGTATTACTAAAGATGTTTTATATTAATTAATGTTGTTCTTTGTATGCATGTCAGGGACTGTGGAGTATTCGTTGCTGGGTATTCAGAATACTTAAGTGAAGGAATGGATATGCCTTTAGTGGGTTTTGAAGCAAAGTACCATTGTATGCGATACGCGACACTCCTTCGGAATTACGGTCTTCAGAAATCAAAGAAAGGTTATGTCAGTGACAATGAAGGCCATCCAAGACCAAGGACAAAATGTCTCCCTACCTGATGAAACTGGAACATTTAGCATAGAGTAGATTTTACGGTCATTATGGTGAAGACTTTATAATTTAATGTACTTTTAAGAATCTAGAATTTGAAACTAATATTAGTTGTTAATTATGAAACACATTTGACATATGTTTTTGGATTATAGTTTAATCTATTTTCAGCATTATATTGTGTATTGTGCACATTTGTATTATCGTGCATATGTCTACATATAGATAGAATAGTTGATTATATATACATAGATTTCTTTAAGAAACGTTACTATTATCGTACTCTCGGGACGTTACAAACTTGGTATCAAAGCCTAAGGTTTTAAAGTGTCCTGAAAAGTCTAAAGTTGCGTCAAGTAGAGTCTTGTGCATGAGTGAGAAGCACGCCACACTTATGGACAAGAGGCTATAAGGTGTTTTGGGAATAGTTTCCCTTCTTTCAGTGTTCATGTCCTGCGACTGAGCATGTGCTCAAGTTAAACTCTCTGTTTAATCTACTCTTTATTCCGTTTATAGAACATACCTCCCAGAAAGACAAATAAAAGATGAAACATAAACCAACCAGCACCTCCGCCCCTTCAGGAAGTTCCCCTAAATGAGTATGTTTCTCATGCAGAGTTTAGAGTTGCATTCACTACTCTATCCCATTTTGTAGCATCTCAAAATGCTCAACTAGCTGTTGTTTTGGCCAACCCAGTGGATAATACTGACGCAGTTAGGATTTAGGACTTTACCCGAATGAATCATCTTCTATTTTCAGGATCCAAATCTGAAGAGGATCCATAGGAATTCTTAGACATGGTGTATAAAGAAACAGATATTATGGGGGTGACTTCTAGTGAGAGTGCTGAATTGGATACTTTCCAATTGCAGGATGTGGCTCATACATAGTTTAAGCAGTGGAAGGTATATAGAGGCGTCGATGCAGGGTTTATAGAATGGGAAGAGTTTGCTATTGCCTTCTTAGATAGGTTCTTTCTGTTGGAGTTGAGAGAATCCAAAGTGTTAGAGTTAATTAACTTGAGGCAGCGCAACATGAGTGTGATGGAGTATTCCCTCAAGTTTACTCATTTAGCTAGGTATGTTCCTCATGTGGTAGTCGATAGCTGGTCTAAGATGAGTAAGTTCGTATCTAGTGTATCTGACAGTCTGATCAAGGAGTGTGGGACTACAATGTTGATTAAGGAGGTGGACTTGTCTAGGTTTATGGTTCATGCTTAATAGATTGAGGAGCAGAAGACTAAGAAGAGAGAGAGGGGGAGGACAAAAGGACTAGAACAAGTAGCTTTAATTTTAATCAGCTGAGGTCAGAAGGTGGTAGTCATTCTCAGTTCCATAAAAAATCTTCATTTTCATCTCCATCTTTAGCCAGTGCCCCAGTACCCATGTTCAGAAATGACAATCGGGATAGGGCACCAGGCTCTAAGTCTCAAAGCACTGTTAATAGTGGTTGTACAAATCCTCTTTGCTAGAAATATGGTAGAAACCGTCAGGGTATTTATAAAGCCGGTAGTGATATTTGTTTGGGGTGTGGAAAGCTAGGCCACAGAGTCACGGATTATCCAAAGAGTGGTCAGCAGGGTCAATCCAGTCATCCCCCAGTTCTATTCGGTCGCCCGACTCAGCAGGGTGCCGCTTGCAATGCTACCAGTGGTCAACGTCCAAATAGATTATATGCCCTTCAGTCTCGGCTAGATCAGGAAAATTCTCCTGATGTGGTTACTGGTATGTTGCAAGTCTTTTATTTACATGTTTATATTTTATTAGACCCTGGAGTTTCTCTTTCTTTTGTAACCCCGTATATAGCCGTCAACTTCAGAGTCAGTCCCAAAATCTTAGCAGAGCCTTTTTCAGTATCTATCTCAGAGGGTGTCTCTATTATGGCCATCCAGGTATACATGAACTATCTGGTCACAATATCTTAGAAATTCACTTCAGTAGACCTTGTGGAATAGAGATGACAGATTTTGACATCATTCTCGGCATGGATTGACTTCATTTATGTTATGCTTCAGTTGATTGCAGAAATAGAATAGTTCATTTTCAGTTTCCAAATGAACCAGTCTTTGAATTGAGGGGTAGTACTATAATGCTTAGGGGTCAGCTTGTTTCGTACCTTAGATCGAGAAAGATGATATCCAAGGGGTGTATTTACCATCTTTCCTAGGTAAAAGACTCTACTTTTGAGACCCTAAATCTTGAGTCAATTTTAGTAGTAAGGGAATTTCCAGATGTGTTCCCTGAAGATCTTCCCGGGGTTCTTCTCGAAAGGAAAATTGACTTTGAACTAGAACTTTTTCCAGATACTCAGCGTATCTATATTCTTCCATACAAAATAGCTCAAGTCAAACTTAAAGAGTTAAAATATCTCATAGATAAGGGATTTATCAGGACAATCGACTCTCCATGGGGTGCGCAGTTCTGTTTGTACATAAGAAAGATGGTTCTCTCAAAATATGTATTGACTACCGTCAGTCGAACAAAGTCACAATCAAAAACAAATATCCACTTCCAAGAATTGATGACTTGTCTGACCAACTTCAGGGTGCCAGTTACTTTTCTGAGATAGACCTCAGATCCGTCTATCATCAACTCAGAGTCAGAGAATGTGACGTTCCAAAAATAGATTTTAGAACTCAGTATGGTCACTTCGAATTTCTAGTCATGTCCCTTGTCTTTACGAATTCCCCAACAGCCTTTATGGACTTGATAAATCGATTGTTCAAGAAGTACTTGGATATGTTCATCATAGTCTCCATTGATGACATCCTTGTCTACTCTCATAACAAAAATAATCATGCAGACCACTTCAGGAAAGTATTGCAGACTATTAGAGCCCATCAGTTGTTCGCTAAATTTAGTAAGTACGAATTTTGTCTAAGATTAGTAGCTTTTCTTGGCCATATTGTTTCTGGTGATGGCATTAGAATTGATCCTCAAAATATCGAGGCGGTGAGAAACTGGCCCAGACCCATCTCTCCATTAGATATCAGGAGTTTCTTAGGTTTGGCTGGCTATTACCGATGGTTTGTTGAAGGATTTTTATCTATTGCATCCCCCATGTCCAGATTGACTCAGAAGAAAGTTAAGTTTCAGTGGTCAGATTCTTGTAAGAAGAGTTTTTAGGAGTTGAAGACTCGACTCACGACAACCCCCATTTTGACATTGCCAGATGGTTCAGACAGATTTATTATGTACTGTGATGTTTCTAGAGTTAGTTTGGGGTGCGTTTTGATACAGAAGAGTAAAGTTATGGCCTATGCCTCTAGAAAGCTTAAGCCCCATGAAAATAATTACCCTACCCATGATCTTGAGTTAGCAGTTGTTATTTTTGCCTTGAAGATTTGGATGCACTATTTGTATGGGGTACATGTTAATGTGTTCACGAGTCACAAAAGCTTGCAGTATGTGTTTCCGCAGAAGGATTTAAATCTGCATCAGTAGAGATGGTTAGAATTACTGAAATATTATAATATGAGTGTTTTGTACCATTCGGGCAAGGCCAATGTAGTGGCAGATGCCCTAAGTAGATTGTCTATGGGTAATTTTGTTCATGTTGAGGATGATAAGAAGAAGTTAGTTCAGAAAGTTCATTAGCTTGTCAAGTTAGGTGTTCGTTTAGTTAATTCAGCTGAGGGTACCGTTTGGGTTCAGAATAGTTCGGAATCTTCTTTGGTTGCTGAAGTGAAAGAAAAGTAGGATAGGGATCCTAGTTTTGTGAAGTTGAAAGAGTCGATCAGAGATTATAAAGTAGAGGTTTTCTCCCAAGGAGGAGATATTATACTACATTGCCAGGGTAGATTGTGTGTGTCGTGTGTTGATGAGTTGAGATAGCAAATTCTTGCAGAAGTGCTTGGTGCACGTTAATCAATTCATCCAGGGGCCATAAAAATGTACCGCAATCTATGGGAAATCTATTGGTGGAGTGGGATGAAAAGAGATATTGCAGAGTTTGTATCTGAGTGCTCCAGTTATCAGCAGGTTAAGATTGAGCATCAGAAGCCTAGTGGGTCTATGCAGGAGTTTAGTATTCCCACTTAGAAGTGGGAGGTAGTAAACATAGATTTTGTGATAGGTTTGCCTCATACTCGTCAACAGCATAATTTAATTTGGGTCATTGTGGATAGAATGACCAAGTCAGTCCATTTCTTGCCAGTCCATACTTCTTATTCAGTTGAGGACTATGTCAAACTCTATATTAGAGATTTGGTTAAATTGTACGGTGTCCCATTGTCCATCATCTCAGATACAGGTACTCAATTCACCTATCATTTTTGAAAAGCTTTTTAGAAGGGTTTTGGTACTTAAGTTCACCTCAGTATAACCTTTCATCCTCAGACAGATGGTCAGGCAGAGAGGACCATTCAGACCCTTGAGGATATATTGAGAGCGTGTGTAATCGACGTTAAGGGAAGTTGGGATAACCACTTGCCTTTGATTGAATTCGCATATAATAACAACTTTCTTTCCAGTATTCAGATGGCTTTGTTTGAGGATCTATATAGAAAGAGATATAGATCTCCGATTGGTTGGTTTGATATAGGAGAAACCACTTTGATAGGGCCTGACTTAGTGTTTGATTCTTTAGAGAAAGTACAGTTGATTAGAGAGAGGCTTAAGGCAACCCAGAGCCGATAGAAATATTATGCAAATGTGAGAAGGAAAGATCTTGAGTTTGAGATTAGTGATTTCGTATATCTGAAGAACTCTCCCATGAAGGGAGTAAAGAGGTTTGGTAAGAAGGGGAAGCTTAGTTCCCGATATGTTGGTCCGTACAGGATTATGAATCTTTTCGAAAAGGTAGCTTATGAGCTTGAGTTGCCTGCAGACTTAGCATCAGTACACCCAGTATTTCATATCTCCTTGTTGAAGAAGTGTATTAGATACTAAGCAGTTGTTGTTTCCTTAGAAAGCGTAGATGTTCAGAACAGCCTTTCTTACGAAGAAATTCCAGTCAAAATCCTTGATCGACATATTCGTAGACTAAGGAACAAAAAAGTTCCCCTAGTCAAAGTTCTTTGGAGGAATCAGTCCGTTGAGGGAGCCACTTGGGAATCAGAAGTAGATATGCGGACTAAGTACCCTCATCTTTTCTCCGCAAACTCAGACTCAGTGTAAGGTGACAACCTTCACAAAATTCCTCTTTTCCATGCTCAGTTTTAGCTGCATATCACTCTAATATCGGTCATGCATTCACAAAACCAGTTCAGTCATGTAATCACGTATATTCAGCATGTAATCTTAGTTCCTCAGTATTTTCAGCTTAACCAATTTCATTCGAGGATGAATGTTCCCAAGGAGGAGATGTTGTAATACCCCAAAAATCCGAACCAATATTAGCATTATATTTCAAGCTCATGCATAGTACATTATGGTTCTTTTATAGTTTTATGAGTTATTTTGATGCATATTAAGGACTCAAATAACTCCTAGCTGTTAGACGAATCAAAAGGTTCCTTACCGATTAAATTTTAATAAGAATATTGCCTTAGTCAACTTCAAACGAGCATATCTTTTTCTATACTCAGAATTTTCCAGTTCAAGACCCACCAAATGGTAGGAAATTAAATTAAAGTTCCAATAATACCAATTTTTCTCAAATCCGATACTCGGGTGAGAAGTTATGGCTCTTTTAGTGCAAAATAGTAGCTTAACGCGATAAGGCTGTGTCGCGATGATGGACAATTTCTCATTCGTCCTTTTCTAGTGTGTCACTGCGATGCGCCAAGGGGTGATTTTGCAATTGTCATTTTCCATTCAGGCACCGCGATAGCACCGCGTCGCGCCAAAATGCTAGTTCAGAATTGTCCTTTCCAATGGCGCAATGTGATGGCATCGTGTCACGCCATTGGACAAAATAAGGATTGTCCTTTTTCCAGTGTCCCAATGCAATTGTACCGCGTCACACCAGTGAGCAAAATCGGGATTTTCAAGTTCGTGATTTAATTTTTTCAGGGCCGTTTTGGTCTTTTTCCAAAGCCCAAAATCCGCCCAAAACACGTAATTAACACCCTAAATAGGCATTGTGTGCCCTATTACTCACAAAACCTCTTCAAGAAATTAATTATCTTTCAAGAACAAAACTCTAGCCTTCAAAATTTGAGATCAAACCTCAAGAATTCACCATCAATTCTCACGAATTCATCAACTCAGGTATGTTAAGTGTTCATCCATGGGTTCTTTTCACCCATGGAGTCTAAGTATCCAACTTTAAATTCAAAGATGTGATTATTACAAGTTATTGTGATTTTAACCATGAATCTCCATAAATCTTGATTTTATACCATGCTTACATGAAATTATTGTTGTTATCAAACCCCACATGTTTTAATGTTATTATTCACTTAATTAAATCATGATTAAGTGTTATTGATGCTGAAATCATGCTATTACTCCAAGTTTTACACTATTCCCATAATTAGCTTAAATTATGCATTCCAAGTATTTGATGAAATGCCTACATGAATGGATTTTGAATAAATGCTTCCATATTAGGTTCCCATGGTTTTAGTACTATTTTGTTATTATTGCTATCGAGTCCTGGGTTATGACTACACAAAAACTTAGTTGTTTACTTAGTCTCAGTATCTTCAGATTAGTTTCAGAATATGCTATAAGCATTATCAATTCAGTCAATTATCATAATCAGATAATTTTAGAACAGTTCAGTATTCCGAGTCAGTTCAGTTGGGAGTAGGATTTAGCACCGCGCGAACCCAGGAATGGGGGCTCACCTTTCATTTGAGGGTGAAACCTTAGTAGTAGTCCCTGCATTCCAGAACTAAGTAGCCAGCGTAGATTGAGATGTTAACCTGCCAGTTGAGGGTTGATATCATACAGGTACCTGCCAGTTGAGGTTAACCCTTAGTCCTTCGGGATAACACTTCAGTGGATCCATACAGAGCCAGTGTTAGTACCCGTAGCACGATACTAACACCCTTCTAACTGGGGTCACAGGTTGGACCCCAAATTGCTCAGTGGGGCATGTTGGTTAAATGATAGCTCCCACAATCTAAGTCTAGTAATCAGCTCAGTAAATTAGTTTCAGTTGCTTGACCATAGCATACAGATATCAATAATTCAGTTATCAAATTTTAGTGTCTTAGTTTGCAGATTATATTCAGATATGTTTATGCTTGGTCACGCATCCTCGGCGTTTACAGATTTTATGCATTGTCAGTATTTATAGATTTTACACATCTTCAGTACTTATATATTTCATGCATTCTATACAGTATTTTATGTTATTTATTCAGTCAGTTACTATTCATGCACATGAAACCATGCATATCAGTCCACCTCATTTAGCATACCAGTACATTCAAAGTATTGATCACATACTCTTTTCTTGTGCTATGATGTATCATATCATAGGTTCGGACGCTCAGTTCTCGAATCGCGCATAGACTTCCCAGATTATCAGCCGTAGCAGTAGTGAGTTCTCATATTTTGAGGACATGATTTATTTAGCTTAGATTCCTTTATCAGTTTCAGTCATTTATATTCAGTCAGAGTTAGTTGGGGGTTTGTCCCATCAGCTCCTCAGTCAATCAGTAGAGGTTTTTCAGACTAGTACAGACAGTTAGTCAGTTTTCAGATTTCAGTTGTCATTGTTTGACATCTTCTCAGTATTATCAGTTTTGTCTTATAGACTTTATCAGATTTATGACTTAAAACCTTATGGCAGTTCTCAGTTATATTCCACATATGATCTTTTGTTAAAAGTTTTACTCAATGCTCACAGCAGGTACCAACTCATGGGTTAACTTGTGGTCTCTCAGGACTGTAAGCATCGTGTGGCGCCTTGGGTGTACTCTCGGGGTGTTACAATATGTGTTTACTGAGTGTTTACATATTAGTTAGTATGTGTTATACACATACATTATCCATTACATGTTGTTGAATATATACATAAGTTATTTTTGGGATTATGTTTTGTTCTGTGTGCTTGAGGCAATGGACATTAAATATATATATGTTAAGCATATACATAAGTTTTCATGTGTTATTAAACTTGCAATGAAATGTACAGTTCATATATGTTGTTGAACATATACATAAGTGGGTTTTGGACTATGTTTGCTTATGTGTATTTGAGGCAATGCACATTACATATGTATATGTTAGACATATACATAAGTTTTAATATGGTGTTTGATGTGCAATGAAATTCCTGGTTTTGTTATATGTTGTTATGAACATACATTACTGTTTATGTATTGTTGAACATATACATGAATAGGTTTGGATTATGTATTGTTATGTGTGTTTGAGGCTATACAAATTACATAGTATATGTTAGACATATAAATAAGTTTTGATATGTTGTTTGATTTGTAATGAAATGTCTAGTTTAATATACATCATACTGTTATGTATGTGTTAATAATATACAAAACATTACCCAACAATAATATGACAGCTTGTAAGTAATCTTTTAATTTTTTTATCAAGTATTACTAACGATGTGTTATATTAATTAACGTTGTTCTTTGTATACATGTCAGGGACTGTGGAGTATTCATTGCTGGGTATTCAGAATACTTAAGTGAAGGAATGGATATGCCTTTAGTGGGTTTTGAAGCAGAGTACCATTGTATACGATACGCGACACTCCTTCGAAATTACGGTCTTCAGAAATCGAAGAAAGGTTATGTCAGTGACAATGACGGCCCTCCAAGACCAAGGACAAAAAATGTCTCCCTACCCGATGAAATTGGAATAGTTAGCATAGAGTAGATTTTACGATCATTATGGTGAAGACTTTATATTTCAATGTATCTCTTGGGAATCTAGAATTTGAAACTAATATTAGTTGTTAATTATGAAACACATTTGACATATGTTTTTGGATTATAGTTTAATCTGTTTTCTGCATTATATTGTGTATTGTGCACATTTGTATTATCGTGCATATGCCTATATATACATAGAATAGTTGATTACATATACATAGATTTTTTTATGGAATGTTAACTATTTATTGTTTGTCGTAGTTAATGTATGCTTATCAATACATAAGTACATATGTTAATGAATAACAAATTCATATAAAATACACATCAAAGACCACAAAGTCAACCACAAATATTATATTAGCAAGCTACTAGTACAATATAAATAAGTATTACAAGTCGATGCAGTCTAACAACAAATATATTCATAGAAAACACATATGTTCATAAGAAACTTTCTGTATTGGACAAATGCACAACAGTTATGTATATAAATTCATTTTGAAGATAATGCATACATATTTGTGTTTTATAGGATGTATATATATATTCATATATATAAAATAACGAAACACGTTTTATACTTGGAGATTGTTAATTAGACTAACTTATTTGTTCTTAATAATATGTAATGTTTTTACCTTCGAATATACTGCTTATAATTTTGTATGTGTGTATAAATTTACATATACGTAGAAAATACTTTCATCATTAATTAGCAACAATACAGACTAAACATATGTATATGTCTATATATACATAGAATTTATGAATAAATATACATATATATTATAAGGAAGGTTAACTACTAATTTTTTATCGGAATTAACGTATGCTAATGATGTCACGGTAACATACGTGAATGAATGACAAATTCATATTGAATATACATCAGCAACCACAAATTCAAGCACAAATCATATATACATAACTAAATATTATAATATACATAAGTTTTACAGACAATTATTTTGTGAGTTCAATTGCCTGTGAACTTTCGATAATGACATGTACTTTCATAACAACATTTTATAGTTGGACAAATGCATAACAAATATGCATATAAATACATATTAACACCTGTTTCAATAGTAAATTAAGTAGACGGTACTATACTTTGGTTATATATTGAATACACTTATTAACGCAACAGTATGGCCTAAATTCTTTCACATGTTTTGACTTCAGAACAGCAATAGCGTGAGGACAAGGAATCTCATCCATTTGAATCCTCCCACGGTTGCAAGATCTACTTTCGAGGTCGACGATGTATCTTCTTCCAGAATCATAAACTGAGTAGATATAGGTTGAGGAAACCTTGACCTGAATAAAAAAAAATTCAATTTTTTTGTAACTAGATGCTTCCAATATTCATTTACAATCCTCATTGTAACATCGGAGGACAGCTAAAATAGACAATCATAATATGATTAGTAGTAATAACAATTTATAATTTTTTTTTATTTTGGGTGTTACAAATCGACTATACAAAGAGAAAAAAAAAAAATCATATACAACATAAGATATAAAATATACATTACAACTCAATAAAGTATATATGTTTCTACCTGTTAATTAATTTGTGAATACAAACAACACAATACCAAAATGTTATTCTACACATATACAAAACATAGTCACTGTATATGTGAATAATAGATAACATTGCGATGTATACAACATAAACTTGTTTCCCTGCAATTTATAAATTTAGGACATCAATTAATCCAATCCGAAAAAATAGATAATTTCATGTGCTCAACATGAAAACAATCTCCGCAAAATGAAATTTAATCTCATATTAATATTCACACAAATTTACGTAAATAAATTTAGTAACAGAACTAAAAACAATGCCCTTTATGTCTGAAAAAAATTATTTTCGTTAAAAACAATACCTCTTTTTTTCTGAAAAAATTGACGAAATCAGCCTAAAAAAAGTCATCAATCCCGCGACAACAATGCCTTTACTTTTGTACTTAACATAATCTGTTTCCGTTCTCCATTCACTAAGCGACAACAATTTGTTTCCGTCTATAACATAACATAGATCAATACTTTTTCGAGCTTCGTCAATGTTTAATTCGACAGTAATTGACAAAATCAACCTCGAATATCTTATTGATTCAGCGACAACGATCCCTTCACTTTTATAATTAACATATTCTGTTTTGGTTTTTCATTAACTAGAGTATCTCACAAGAATAGCAATATTCATCTTATTGAATTTCAATTGATTTTTTTCTTCAAAAAGATCAAAAATCAGTGCTCAAATTTGTTTTTGGTTTATGATTTTCGTCTAATTTGATTTTGTATGCATTTGTTGTTTTCAAAATTTGAATTTCAGTAATTGTTACATAATTTAAGGGATGCACTAATGCACTTATTAAATTAGTTGAGTTAATTACGTCCTTAATGATAGGAGAATCCGTTATTTTCATTTTTAAACACTGTAGAAAATTCGCATATACATAGATTGTTATGTAATCTATGTATATATCGGTTGTCTTATGTATATGAATCAAAAGAAAGAGTAAACTAAATAAAAAAATGGAAGAGAGTATAAATAATTATAAAAGGATTGAAATTTATGTTATTTATACTAAAAATTATCAAAGATAACGATGATTTAAAATAGATAAACTGAATGTTGCTACCGATCTTCACTCACCAAATTTCGGTCCTCACCTATCTAGTGCCAAAGGCCTACCATTCCCTCGTAAATTATTACTGTTTTGCAAATCTCATATTTAAATTTGAGTGAAAAGATTAAAACTCCTTTACACATTGTTTGAATGGTGATTTGCCATAGTTTTATAATATATGATATTGTATGGTATGGTATAGTACAATACAATATAGTATAATATATTGGATAGATTGTAGCGTTCACTGCCGTTTGATAACAATTTTATTGTTTGGGTTAACAGTATGGTACTGTATTGTAACTGACAAATTTACTAAAATGCCCTTAATCATTATAAATATTAAATTTATCAATAATTATTAATAAAATAATTTTTTTTCTACTATTTTATTATAATTATGCCATGTAGATATATTAAGTTGTTAAATTCATGTAAATTCTAACAAAGTCAATAAAATAGTAGATCAAATAAATATAATAGGATTTATTTTTTATAGTAACAAATTTCATTTCTTTTTAGTGTTTTGAGACGAGACACCGACAAGAAGTACAAAATTTGAATACATTTTTTGTGTATGCTACGGATGTGTTTGGAAATGAAATCCAAAAAATATATATATATTTTCCAAGAAAATAAATTGTTTCTTAGTTATTTTCTTGTGTTCGTAACACAAAAAAAAAAATATTTCTAAAAGCATTTGTATATATTTAACACAATAATGAAAACGGATATGATAAAGGGTGACAGAGTTAAAAAAAATAATTTTTTTTAAAAGAAATATTTGGGATTGGGGGTAGTGGAGTAGCGAGGGTGGGATAGAGGTAGGGGTAAAAAAAAGTTTTAGTTTTTGTTAAAAAAATTTAATTTAAATTTTTTTTTTTTTTTTTTTGTGTGTGTGGTGTGGGCGGAGGGGGGATGGTAGGGGTGAGGGTGGTGTAAGAAAATTTCTTTAGAAGTTTTAAAAAATAAATTTTCAAACTAAAAAAGAAATTGGTAGGGGAGGGGGGCTAGTAGGTGGGGGAGGGGGGCTAGTAGGTGGGGGGGTGAGTTGGGGATGAGGATTGGGTAGAATAAGTTTTTGAAATATTTTTTTTAAAAAAAAATAAAAATTGGGTGGGGTTTGGTGGGGTGAGGCAGGTGGGGTGGGAGGTTGGAGTAGGGGGTGAAGTTAAATAATATAAGGTGAAGGAAAAAATAAGATTATATAATATTAAGTAACGGCATAATTGAAAAAAAAAAATAAGCAAACCATGGGATACCACCAAATCGGTGGTTACATAAAATGGGGGTTTTCAGGGTTACCAAAACATGAGATTAAACTATATCATACCATACATAAATTTTAAGAAACAATGAAAACAAACATGGTTCTCTTAATAACTATACCATATCATATACCACGACAAACCACCATCCAAAACCACTACGATTTTACAAGCTTCATACCTAAACTATTGAGTGTTTTTCCATCTCTCATATGTCTTTCACCCAATTATCCCAAACATTTGCCGCATATTCAATCAGATGTTTTTGATTCGAAAGGAGTTGTAGTCCATAAAATAACAGAAACACTCAATAATTTAGATATACAACTCAGAAAATGACGGTAGTTTTCTGCTGGCTCCGTTTTCCCGGATACCGAGCTTGGAACTAATAATGTGAGCAAGTTCACACAAGGTGGCATAGGTACATCTTCCACAGAGCATCATAAGCAGGAAAGAGTTAGATGAATGTGGAAAATAAATTTTCATCATGGAGAAGCAGGGTACGGGGTTGGCAGAGAACAGAAAGACACAATAGGAGTAAGGTAGCAGCTTCTCAGCAACTCGATCGATATATTAAACAAAACAAGTATGCAAACGTCCACTTAGAAAAAAAATGGATATAAGAATTGGGAAAATGGCATTGGTTGATTGAAATGGCACTCATTCAGCACATACCAAAATCCATCAACTAACACCTGGAAAGAAGTCATCAGTGAAATAGAAATCTTTTAACATTGGCCTTACATTCAAGTCCCTAATGAAGCTTCCACAGAAATACAGAATATAAAGGGACCAAACCAATCAGGCACAATCTGAACTACGACCAACTTAAGAGGTGAATAAACAGTAACTCCGCCAAGTAGCTAACAGTACTGGTGTAAAATTCAAAAACGAAAATAAAAAAAGAACTGCTCATGAATCGGATAAGTACAGACATGCCTATTGGAAAACTTTGCACCAGACTTTGTACTGTGAAAGTAAAAAATAGCAATGGACAATATCATCAATAGCCAAGGAAGAAATTATTCTGAGTAGGACGAGGAATATTGGCAGGGCAGCTACATGATTAAGAAAACTCTGACTATTTTACAAAACCTTAGTTAATAGCACTAAATTTTGCAAATAAACATAAACCAACTTCTCATTGTACTCAAAGGTTGTTCCTCCCAGCCCCCCACCATTAGAACTTCCCTCCCCCCCACCCCTCAATAAAAAGAACCAAAATAAACAAAAAAGCAAAAAGTACGACAGTTCCAGGACGTAAAAACTAAATTTAGCTATCATTGCATATGCTAAAACACCACAACGATGAAACAAATTAATTTGTCAAGCATTTGACAAAGACTAAAAGTTTATTGCATCCCCTTGCTAAAACAGGCTCTATGAATTTGCTCTTTTCTTTTTTTTTTTTTTTGGTTTCAAGTTTTTCTTATTTGCAAGCAAGCAAAGTTCTTTCTTATTTCGATATCTTGACCCTCACTTAACGCAGCGTTAAATGATCATCTGCTTAGCCTTTCATCTGCAAAGTTACAAACCCACAAACACTAGGTGATTTATTCTCATCTGTTCTAGCCTTGGTGGACAGAGTTGCTTGGTAGCTGTTGCTGCTGGGAGGTGGCAGGTATCCCATGAAATTAGTCAAGGTGCGCGCAAGCTGGCCCGTTGATACAAGAATGACCAAGAACACAACAAAGCAAACACCCAAATCAGTCCACAAGAATAGAAACTGTGGACTATCTAGGTGACCACTCTCAGATTCGCTATTTACAACAAGAATGGAGAGAATAATAAGTGTTTACACACGAAATCAGCCCACCAACAAACTTTATTAATACAATATAATGAAGAACAACACGGATACATCAACAAGAACCTACAGATTCAACAACAAAACATGGAAAACCGAAACTAAAACAAGAAACAAGGATAAATAGTTAGACACAATAAAGTTGTAATCTTAAGAACCTCAGAGCATATTCCACTCTTAGACCCTTAATACCACATTCAACACGCACCTAACTCTTACAAAGACACAAAAGGGGCGTTCACCTCTCAAGCACCAACGTATCAAGCAAAACACCACACACAAACGATTTCACCTTTGTGTTAGGCCCTAATTTCGGTTGGAGTCTTTCTCTCTAAGAGGAGTGTTCTTACAATATCAAGCATCAAAACTAAGAAAATAAACCCTACAAGGTTCTATTTATACAACATTATAAATAATAGAGAAATGACAAAAGAGCCCTTTAGTAACTAGTCATCAAAAATACTCAAAAGTGTCATGATCATGATCATGATCATACTTGTATCATCCTCTCCATCTTGAGAGGAATTTGACCACAAATTCACGAGCTCACCTCTTTTACAAAGGCACTTCACAATCTCCTTCTTCCGGCCACACATCTTCTCCATACTCTTCATTTTGCACTTCGGCTTCTTTTTGCTCTCCATCTTACGGTTTGTCATCATTCTTAACCGATTCAATGCCCACTTCTTCTCCAAGATAGTAACAACCTACCCCCCTTAGGATCATATTCCGCCGGTTTGGGCACTCACTAGCCTTGTGCCCCCACCCTTGACACTTGAAGCATTGAAACCCTTTGGGATTGGAAGTAGAATTCAATTTACCTTCATACCTTGGAGGATGTTTTTGGAAACCCTTAGTGGCCTCGGGTTGGGTAGCCATGAATGAGTTCTCTTTGAGCTCCCTCTCAACCTCTAAAGCCGCGTGGAAGATGCCATCTACGGTGTCGAATTTGTGAAGCGTCATGCGAGAGGAGATGTCCTTGTTTAACCCAACCTTGAAGCGCACAATGTCATGACTTACTTGCTCACCTCAGTGGTCAAGTTTCAACATCAATTGTTGAAATTCATCGTAGTAAGCCATGACACTCTTGCTCCCTTGCCTCAAATTATACAATTTGGCAAGAAGCTCATGCCTATAAGTCTCGGGCAAGTACCGTTGCCGCATAAGGTTCTTCAACCGAAACCAAGGAGGAGGTTGTCCCCCAATCATCTCATTCCTAAACCGTTTAACATACTCCCACCATGTATTAGCATACCCTTCGAAGTGAGCTATAGCATAACAACTTTTCTTTTCTTCGGTGAGATAATTAAGTTGGAAGATCTTGTCACAAGACGACTCCCATGCAAGGTAGGCTTCAGGATCACTCTCACCTTTGAAAATGGAAAGGCTCACTCTCACCTTTGAAAATGGAAAGGCTCTCACCTCTTGTATCACCCGCACACCACGGTTGTCCAAAAAAAATGTTTTAACAAGTGGATAACCAACAACAAGTGAGCTAATAGTAATGTTGAGATGATAGCTCAAAGAGAAAAGGTGGTCTGATTAAAGAAAATTCACTTTCCGTAGCTGAAAACTAAGATTGCTATGCACATCCACCAAAAGAGACAAAATTGAAAAGCTTCTAGTTTCCCATCTTCTTGATGTACAAATCATAAAAGTCAGGCAGTTCAGCTTTGACAGGCAGAAAATATTTTTTCAAAAACTTTGATTCAGGCCATGTCATAACAGTGTAAAACTCCTGCCTACTCTATCAGATTCTTTTCATGGATGAGTTTCCACATTTCATACTTGGGTATTAGCCTCTTCTCCAACTGTATGCTAAAAGTGAAGGGTGGGAAGCAATGTAAATAGACTTGTATCTGACTTCTTTCATCAAAAATGTCAATGCAGTTTGAATTCGTGCCTCTGATAGGGCTACACAGTAAGGGTGTTTTTGCAACATCGTGAGAATATCGGTGTCAGACCACCCAAAACTCTTGAAGATTCCAAATTTCTTGTTTGCAGTCTCTTGACTCAAGCTAGTACGCACACTAACAATGTGGATAAACACTATCGAGCCAGGATAAACACCAACTTCTTTTTCCACCCCATGCAACATTTCCTCAAGCCTCTTGTTATTCATATTAAGAATTTAGGGATACTTGGTCAAAATATTCTTGATCTTATCATTTGAGCAACCAAATGACCGCAATGAATTCCGATTGATTTCCACAGTTGCACGTTTGCTGTGACTAATCAACCAAGAACATCTCCTTATAACCTTAACCACATTTCATCACTACCCAATACATTTCTAAGACTATTTATAAGGGGTTTTATACGGGTATCTAATCCTCTGTCAATAAATGCTCAATCTCCCAAATGACTTCGACTAAATCGGAACCCGATAACCCGAGTTCTGGAAGACAGTGTAATTTGGGTTTAAGGGTATTTTCAACATCATAGGATAGCACTTGTGGGTACTTGGAAACAAAGATTTTGAAGCTTGCTTTGGACAATCCGAGATAGTTGATTAGGTAATTGAGTAAGAAATGGGTCGAGGCAGCAGTTGAGTATCGAATTTGAATAACATCAAATTTGATAAAGAGAAAACTCAAGCTTTGATAAGCATTCTTGATTTTGAAAGCCAAAAGTCATGGAGAGGTTACGAGGGTTTATGCGTCAACTCCATATATCCCTTTTTTACTCAAACCCTTTTCTCATTTAGCAAATGTTTGAGGAATTAACGAGAAGAATTTTGAGGTGCAAGTCGAGAAAAAAGTGTGAGGTGTGAAACAAGTATCACAACTAAAAAGAAGCATAATGTGTCCTTTAAACTTGCCATCAACTCACAAGTCATATGTATGACCTTCAATTTTTTATATGAACAAGTCATATTTGACTCAAAGTAAGACGAGGGTAAATTTGACCCTAAAATATGACGAGGGAAAATTTGACCCCAAAGTATGACGAAGGGTATATTTAGGCAATTGTACCAAGTAGAGAGATAAATTTGTCTATTTTCCCTATTATTAATATTTTTACCGTTTATGTTAGCCCTACCTCATACCCTACTTTTCATGAGATTATCTCGAGTCAGAACATCTCGAGCACAATTGAAAACCCCTTTTTTATGAGATTATCTTGAATCAAAACATCTGGGGCATAATTGAAAACCTCTTTTCAAAACAAGTGTAGGAATTTGTATTGGGAGAATTTATCAAAATTTGACTAGTCTTAGCTGCAACATATTGCAACCCTACTCCTTTATTCCAGACTCGAAACTGATAATGTGAGCAAGCCCACATAAGGAGAGGGCTAAGGTAGGCAGCTTGAAACTTAGCATAGAACAAGCAGCTTCTCTGCACCTTGATTGATCGATAAAACAAGTACAAAAACATCAACTTGGAAAAACTCGTAAGAATTGGGAAAATGACATTGGGTAATTGAAGTCATCAGTAGAAATAGAAAAAGAACCATTATGATCAATTGAGACATGCACGGTAAGCTATTGGAGAACTTGCACCAGACTTTCTACTCTTTCTACTCTGAAAGAAATTTATAGTAATGGACAATGTCATCAATAGCCAAGGAAGAAATTAATCATGTACTGCATAAATATTAGCAGGGCAGCAACATTATTAAGAAAATTCTGTCTTCCCTCAATACAGCTCAACTCCTACAAGCCTATACAAGTAGTGGAGTATAGAGAACTTTGATTGGTTGTTGACCGTCAGAAAGAATGGGAGAAAAAAGATGGGACAAAGACAACAAAAAGGTACACTTCCTACACTTCTCTTAAGTGACATAAAAGTACTCTTTAAGCCGATTTGAGAGCAGCAATAGATGAAATTGAAACAGACAGAGGGTTGACCCTCACCTAGTCTCCTCCATTCCGAAGATAACGGATAAAGTCATGATAGACAGGGCTATTTCACCCTTGTTGTAGTTCAAGTAGCAATCCCCCAAGAAATTCTTCCAGTATTATCTTCATTACAGAATCACGGGGATGCATATCTGTCAGACCGACTCCGACTCTGTCTAACTGAAGAATTATATACTCCAAGATTCTAAAACAATTCTATCGAGCCGAACAACAAAAAGAGGAAGATAGAATACTTTTTCTTAGCTAGCCAAGCGTGAAAAGAGGAAGATCATTTGACACCCCTCTCTTCTTAGCTGCCCCTCTTTTTAGGGATCAAATGATCGTATCTTGTGACTATGTTGAAGAATTATTTCCCCCATTTGAGAAATCAGTGAAAGAGTCTATGGTACACCAGCTCAGTTAATAGCACTAAATTTGCAGATAAACATAGACCAACCTCCTAGCCTCCTACCATTAGAACTTCCTTCCCCCTCCACCCAAAAAAAATCTTTAAGAAAAAAAAATGAAAAAAAAAAGTATGCCAGTTCCAGGAAGAACAAGCTAGTTTAACTTTCACTGCGTTGCAGAAATATAATGCATATGCTGATATTCAAAAATATAATGAAACGATTTAATTTGTCAAGCATTTGACTAAGACTATAAGTTTATTGCATCCCCTTGTAAAGACAGCCCCTAAGCGATTTTTCTTTCTTGTCTTCTTTTTTGTTGGTGTCGATTTTTTCTTATTTGCAAGGAAACACAGTCCTACTCAATTTGATATCTCGACCCTCACTTAAAGCAGCATCAAATGATCATATGCTTATCCTTTCATCGGTAAAGTTACAAACCAACCCATTTCCAATTCTGTAACAGTTGCCTCAAAAACATGCATCCTAACCGGTAAATGGACATTTAGGGTTTATGTTGTGGTCTGCAAGAGCAAATATTTAGCCATGGCATGTCTAAAGTGGATAACCAGCAACAAGTGAGTTAACAGTAATGTTGATATCATAGCTTAAAAGAGAAAAAGTAATCCACAACAACAACATATCCAGTATATTGTCTGGGGAGGGTAAGTGTACATTGTCCGCACCACTACCCCAGAGGTAAGATAGAGGTTGTTTCCGATAGCCCTCCGGCTCAAGACAAAGAGGAAAAAGTAATCTGATTAAACAAAATTTACTTTCCATAGCTGAAAACTAATATTGCTATGCACATCCACCAAAAGAAGATGCAAAATTGAAAAACTTCTATTTTCCTGTCCTCTTGATGTACAAATCATAAAAGTCAGGCAGTTCACCTTTGACAGGCAGGACATATTTTTCCAAAAACTTTGATTCAGGCCATGTCATAACACTGTAAAACTTCGGCCTATTCTTTATCAGATTCTTTTCATTGACAAGTTTCCACATTTCATACCTGGGTTTCAGCCGCTTCTCCAAACTGTATGTTAAAAGCGAAGGGTGAGAAGCGATGTAAATAGATTTGTAGCTGACTTCTTTCATCAAAAATGTCAATGCAGTTTGAATCCGTGTCTCTGATCGGGCTACACAGTAAGGTAGCTTTTGCAACATGGTGAGAATATCGGTGTCAGACCACCCAAAACTCTTGAAGATTCCAATTTTCTTGTTTACAGTATCTTGACTCAAGCCAGCAAGCACATTAACGATGTGAAGAAACAGTGGCGAATCAGGAGAAACGCCAATTTCTTTTTCCACCCTATGCAGCATTTCATCAAGCTTTTTGGTACTTAGTTTAAGAAAGTTGGGACGTTTAAGCACAAAATTCTTGATCTTATCATTTGAACAGCCAAATGACCTCAATAAACTCAGATTGGCCTCCATAGTTTCATGATTATTATAACTCATCAACGAAGAACATCTCTTTATAACCGTAACCACATTTTCATCACTACCCAATACATTTCTAAGACAATTTAAAAGGGGTTTTATACAATTATCCAATCCCCTGTCCACAAATTCCCAATCTTTTAGAAGGACATTGACTAAATCGGAACCGGATAACCCAATTTCAGAAAGACAGTGCAATTTGGGTTTAAGGGTATTTTCAACATCATAGAATAGCAAGTCCGGGGACTTGGAAACCAAGATTTTGATGTGGGCGTCGTTAAAACCTGTCTGTTTCAAGAAATTGACTGATAAATCAGGATTGTTGAAGGTTTTAATACGGTAACCTACCTTTGCAGAGGCAGAAATAGCTTCTTGTTTGGAGAACCCTAGTGAATTGATTAGGTACTTCACTAACAAATGGGTCCGGGCAGTTGCTGCAGCTGTTGAGTAATGAAAGAGAAGAGCATTAAGGTCAAATTTGAATAATAGAGCAGAAGATATAGCTTGAGGTTTGACAAACATCATCACCTTGTAGTATTGCAGAAAGCCAAAATGGACAAGGCCTACAAGGGTTTATGCTCTGTTGATAAAAGGGTTTATGCTCTGGGGATGGTATTGACAAAAAATATTACTACTCTATTATAAATAATAAAGATAAAATATGAAAAAATCAAACTTAAAAAAATGATAGAACTAGAGAATTTATTAGTCATTCTATTATGAAAATTTTTATGGTGAAAGAGATCCACCTTTTTCATAGTTGTGAGAGGGTGTCCATTAATTAACACATCGTGTGATGGACCCATTCATTTAGTATTACTTTCCTCCACTTATATTTATATTATTTTCTCTCTTTCTACCGTATTTTAAAAAACAAAATTCTCCACTTTATTGTTTTTATTAATTTTTTAAGTTTTCTTTAATTTACTTCCTCAATTTTCAAATAATCGTCATATTTTTGTGTATAATTTTTTTAAAAAAATGTTAATTACATTCTAAATTTCTTAAGTATTTCTCTTTTTTTTTTTACTATATCAATATCTCTCCATAGTTATGATTAAGAATAAAAATAGAAAAAAAAGAATAAATATGGGTATGTTCGATATGAAGAAAAATATTTTTCTATTTTCTGTTGTTCGTTTGACTAAAAAATTTAAAAAATATTTAAAAAAAAAAAAAAAGAAATTCTTCAAACTAAGAAAAATGACTTCCTTAATCAAAGTATGAAAAATAAGTTTTAATATTCCTATAATTATCAGAATTAACCCATCACAACCAAAATAAAAAAATCTCACTCACCACCTACCATCACACCTCCGTTTTTTCAAAATTCCATTTTTTTTCTTACCTCACACCCCATCATCTGACTCACGACCCCAATCAGCTCCCCCTACCCCCACCTTTCGCCAATTTTTATTTTTTATTTTTAAGAAAAGGTTTTAGAGTTTTTTTAAAATAATATTTTAATTTTTTTCTAGAAAATATTTTTCTAAAAACCCTATGTCTCGATTATATTAAGAAGCAAGGACGATAACTAATTAAGAACGAGTAATTATGCTTTGATTTTATTAAATATCAAATATTAAGAAATACTTATTTTTAGTAAGGATGACAACTAATTAGGAACGTACAGGGAGTAATAAAACTAAAAACGTAGGGACAACAACTAATTAATTTTCATAATTACCTAAACTCTCATCACTTAATATACATTAGCCGTAACATAAATAAACTAAAAAATTAGTCTAATTCAAAATTGAATGTAGTAAACAAGAAAGAGAAGTTATATTTTTCCTTAACAACAAATAACGAAAACTTAACCTGGATCAAAATTTTCTTAATACTTGTTATCTAATAAAATTAAGATATAATTATTTATTTATTTTCATCTTTATCCCTAGTCATAAATTTGGAGAGATATCAATATAGTATAAAAAAAAAAAAAAAAAAAAAAAAGAGAGAGAGAGAAATACTTGAGAAATTTAGGCCTTGTTTGGCCATGAAAATTATAATTTTTCGGAGTTGAAGTTGTGGTTGGAGTTGTGGTTGACCATGAATATAAATTAAAGATGTTTTTACAATTTTGTGAGAGAAGTATGAGTGAAAACAAGTAAAACTTATTTTCACTTTTTCAAATACAATTTTGAAATTGTATTTGAAATTTTCATGGAAAAATGCATCTTGTTTTCATTTTTCTCACTAAAGTGAAATAATTTTTCAAAAAAAAAAATAATTTTTATGACCAAAAGGCTACTTAGAATGTAACTAATATTTAAAAAAAAAAAAATCACACAAAATAATGATGATTATTAAAAATTGTGGAAGTAAATTAAAGAAAACTTAAGAAATTAATAAATCAATAAAGTGGAGAAAACTTAAGAAAATAAGGTGAAAAGAGAGAAAATGGTGGTAAATATGAATTGAGGGAAGTAATAACAAATGGATGGGGTCCACCAAGCCATGTGTCAAATAATGAACGTCCTCTTACAACTATGACATGGTGGACCTCTTCCAACATAAAATTTTTCCTTTTGTTATTACTTGAATGTGTCAATAAAATATATAAATGGTGGCTATTTATAGACACCAAATTTAGCTTCTAAGTTTGTCAAACTTCACTTCAAGTCGGCCAACTATTTAGATATTCAAATTCAAATTGAACAAGGAATGTTTTGGTCTCCAAATCCAACTTGACAACTAACTATTATCTCTAATATTACACATAAATGCATGTCACATAACATCCATATTATATAACACTCTCCTTAAATGTCCATTAATAGACAATGTGTCTCGTTAAAATCTTACTAGGAAAATCCAATGGAAAAAAGTTCAATAAAGGAAAAAAAATACGCACAACTTGTAATACGTCTTTAGTGTTGCCTCATTAAAAATCTTACTAGGAAAACCCGTTGGGACAAAACATTAGTTAAGGAAAAAAGAGTACAACGCGTATTTTACTCCCCCCGATGAAACTTCAATTTAATGACTTGAATCTCCGCACTTTAATCTTGTGTACCATCTTCTCAAAAGTTGTATGTTGATAGAAACTTGGTGAATAAATCGACAATATTGTCACTTGAACGAATCTCTTGTACTTTGATATCACCATTCTTCTGGAGCTCGTGTATGTAGAAAAATTTTGGCGAAATATGCTTCGTTCTATCTTCTTTTATGAATCCTCTCCTTAGTTGCGCTAGGCATGCTGCATTTTCTTTTCAATGTATGTTCATCAATGGACAAATATTTCATTTGTTAAATACTCCGAGTATACATCCAGTAGTACGCATTGTTAGTTGCCTCATTAAAAACCTTACCAGGAAAATCCTGTGAGATAAAAACTCAGCTAAGGAAAAAAGAGCGTTGTACGCGTATTATAATCGCATCATTTAAAACGCTAGTTTGTTCTTATAAATGATGCTCCGCAATTCATAAGTACACCAACTGTACTAAAACATAGAACTTACTAATTATTTTCATGAGATCAAAATTGATTTGTTTTCAAGTTAAGTGATTTTTATAATCATGGGGTATTCAATAGAATTACTTTATAACATTTTATATCCTTTAAGGATTTTCATATAACTTTTGTCATCTAGCTAGACATGACAATAATTTATTATATGTATTCAAACTTTTTAATATTATCAGACTGAAACAAACTTCATTTCATCCACCACGGGAGAATAATTCTCCTACAATAATGCCAGGAACTTTGTGAAATCTTTATGCTCCAAGGCACAAGTTATACTTTATGTCTTATGAATTTTATTCTCGCATAATAAATCATTTGTATTCCATTGGCATTATATCTATGGTCTTTGGATTATGAGTCCAAATATTCACTTTTCAAGTGAAATAAATTGTTTGAATTACATACTTTTATTTGATCAATAATATATCTGTTCATAATCTTTGATAGATTTGTATACAAGATTCTCGATACTAGTTATAATGTTGAGCGCTATATTATATCAAAGATATCATCAACGATTGTTTGATATCGGTTCCAATATGACATAACTTAATGAAGATCTCTTCATAGTCGTTACTATTTAGGTACCTAAATCTTTATCAAGATTTTATGAAGTGTTATGTCGGTGCTAAAGCACTTGCCTCATTTTTACGATCATCTTGATCATTTGCTCCTTTCCTTCTTCAAGAAGTTTTACCTTTGGAATCGATTGGTCTATTACGCTTCAGGCGTGTCATAGTCTCTGTCCCTTTACGCACTTTTCATTGAAGTATTTTACAGTTGAATTATCATATAGAATTAGCAAACATATCTGACAATTAGTTTGCAACATTTTGCAAATGAATTATCTCTTGAACTTCAAGTTCACATATATATATTTTTTATGAGGATCTAGATTATTCATTTCATGCATAATTTTCAACTGTTAATCAACTCTCCCCCTAATGTTAGGAAATCTAACATTTATCCCCAACTTTATCTTGGAATTTATATTTGAGCATTGTGATGAAGCAATTGCATCAGATTTCGCACACCAAAAAATTTTTTAGATGAAAATTATTTAGTTCTTGACCTTGAACCAATAGTGATAGGGGAGCCTTGTTGGCTTGACGCATATAAATGCTGCTATATTTTAAATGGCACATCTCATATCAAATTTTTTTTGGGAGATTTGTTCTAATAATCAATGATTTAGCTAGATTTGGAGGCATACAATTTCTACTAAACCAATCAGCATTATCAATATAATTTATATTTTGAAACCGTGCTCTTAATTTAATAATTTGAGCAAACAATTGTGCAAAAATCAAATTGCAATTTAATAGAAAAGCACATGTGACCATATCATAGATGCATCTATTAAACTTTATAATAGTAATCGGTCCACATGGCAGGCGAACGAGCCCATATTCACCTTTTTATATGTTCCAAAAAATTTAGGGAATACATTCCAACCTTAACTGGTACAATGATAAATTTATTGTAAGAACAAACAGCACAAGAGAATTCGTGAAGAATCTTTTATTTCTTCAATAAATAATCACATGAATTCTCAATTATTTTTGCATTACATTTGAACCAAAATGGTCAATCGTCATACCAAATGATATTTATTTCAGTAAATTTTTAATTTATTATTACATATGATTCTGTCATCATGCTCATATTTTTGTATTACAAATAAGAGGAAAAAGGGGAATAGCCTTTACATAAATATTTATAACCTGCGTCGATTCACCTTTCAATTATTTATAGTCTCAATATAATTTATGTTCGGTAATGTATTTGAAACTTAATAAGTTTCTTTCCAGACTTACTACAATTCCATTGTGAACAATTTCATTCCTCCAGATAGTAACACTTAAACTCTTTTGAAGCTCTCAATTAATTTTGTGTACTATATATATTTCATATACCATTCATATGGTGAACATTTCCTTCAAGGAGAATATCATATAAGTACGATCATAATCTTAAAACAGTATATAGGCAAGACTTGTTTCTTGCTTTTACCATTTGGTAATTCATGATAAACATATTAAAATATTTATGGCATACTATAAGTACGCAATCAATGACTGTTTATGTCAAAATAAAATTTCTTTATTTTTTTCTAATCTTTCATAGAGGTGAGATGTAACATTAATTCAATCATGCATCAGCATGTCCTTATTCATAATTTTTTTATCTTATCTTGACACATTTATTTTAAGAATGGTCGAGCATCAATAATGTTGTATCACAAATCTCATTATCTTGAAGGAATGCATTATAATCATATGCACATGCTTTATAAATTTTCATTAGAAGCTCATTCTCATGCTATGAAATTTATTATATTTACATGACAGACCTCAGCATCACTTTGAAAGGTCAAGTGCGCCATCACTTTATATTCCTTTATTTTGATGGAGGATTTATAACACTTATATCAAATTAGATCACACAACAATCACGTGTGCAATGACCTTTCATACCATGTCCATTATTGACAAAAAATACCTTTTATCTTTTGAAGAATCATTTGAGAACTCATAGTGTTATTCGAAGAATATAACCTTCTAATTCTTTAATATATATGTTGTGTAATACTCAATGTGCACATCTTCGAGATGGCAAAATCGTTCATGATAACTTATGAACTTACTTGTACTAATACACTCCAAGTTTACCATGGCATATGAGTTTTACTTAGTAAATTTCAGATTTACTAGAATATGAATAATTTTTCAAGCTTGCTATTTTGGAGTATATTTCATAATATTTTTCTCAATTATTCTACCTCTTATGGAGGTGTTACTCCTATCACATTCACCACAGGGAATGGATCTGTAGTTTTAATAACCAAAATTTCCATTCCCCGGGAATGAAATATAATGATGTCTTAAGCCTATCAAATTATGATAGCTTAGAATTTCTTTCAAAATATTGCTCCTTCATGAGCAAATCGAAGCGTGCATATAATGTAACAAAAGATTTTGTCTTTCTTTCGCCTATATTCATATTCATATTCATAAATTCAATCACATGTTTTTTTTTAGACATACTATGCACTGCATACTATCACATTCACTTCAAGAGATGGAGCATATTCAATGGGACATATTTCATGACTTTTTAATGAAAGTTTGCCTTAGTCATTATTATATCATCAACATGGTACACTGAGATTCAAACTCAACGTTTTAGCCATATAAAGGCGTCTTAGGCTAAAAATCAATGAGACTTAAACCCAAAATCTTATCATCATGGTGTATCGGGACTCTTAACCCAATGTCTTACCCTTTTAATGGCATGAGATTTAAATCTATCATCACACTCTCGGCCAATAACATATTAGATCAAAGTATAGTAAACTCAAACTTGAGCCTATAACGAAATCACCACTTTGTGATTATCAATACTCTTTTCAAACTTAATTTTTAAAAAACATGAGTTAATAATATACTTATCTTATCATAAATAGTAGAAAAGTGAAACTCAAGTCGTGATGATCGCATAGTTCTTACAATCTTGCCTTCTCCACCTTTTGATTCAATTTTCTTTTCTTAACCTTCAAATTTGGAGACAGTAGAGTCTCGTACTGATAACACGTTATAAAATAAAAACAAAATATCAATACCAAATTTAAAGAAATGAGAGAACTAGAGAATTTTAGAAGTACTTTTGTTACTACTTGGATGTGTCAATAAAATGTACAAAAGTGGTTATTTATAATTATCAAATTTAGCTTTTAAGCTTGCCAAACTTGACTTCAAGTTGGCCAACTATTTAGGTATTCAAAAATCCAAATTGAACAAGGAATATTTTGATCTCAAAATCCAACTTGACAACTAACTATTATCTCTAATATTACACACACATATATATATGTCACATGACATCCATATTATATAACATACTCCCTTTAATTTATGTTAAGAGTTAGTTTGACTTAAATGGATAAGAAAAAAATATTTTTATAATTTGTGGACTAAAATAATTTATAATATTTATGTGGTTATAAATTATTTATTTAAAATAAGATAGATATGTGAAATTTAATTTCTATTAAATATAGAAATATGTCATTTTCTTTAATTGAAAAGAAAATGTGAGTCATATAATAGATGGACTATCGGTTTGGAATAATTCATTGGATTTATTTTTTTTTGGCAATTAACATCTCATTTTATTAATCACCAAAGCATCAGTATAAAGTCAGAGCTAATCAAACCTGATTTTCCTCTCAGTTATCTCCGATAACTACAATCATGTATCACCCGAGACTACAAAGAACTAATACTATAATCTAAGAGCTTAACATTGTTCCCAACTCTTATGCCCAAGTTGGTTTTCGTTTCATGGATCAATTCCTGCGTTGTTTTACGTTTTGTCTACTAGAGAACCTGCAGCACCTTTTCTATGAATATAGCTACTTTATTGAAGTTTGACACACTATATTATTTTGGTTCAAATGGCAGAGAAATATATTGACATGGGAGCGGAGTACAAATGAATTCAGCATGCTACTAAATTCAAGCCCCTCTAGGGATATTACTTCAGGCAGCACTTGTAGTCGTGGTCCATGGTTTGTGGGGTGAAAGGAACTCTAGAAGTTTTATTTTATTTTTTATATGGGGTCTTCATCTTAGCTTTGACAAGGTCGTTCTTCCTTAGTCATATAATATTGTATTTTCAACAAAACGTCATTTTTTTAGTAGTACTAAATTTACGTCCATCAGCCCACGAAATAAGGTTAAATACAATCATAGTCTAAGTAGACGAACTTGCAATCAAGCTCTCTACTCTCTTTGCACTCAAAATTCAATTTTCATCCAGTCCGAGAAAACCTTTCCAATCTGCTATTACCATTCGAGAGGTTTAGCCTGCACCGAAATAGGGTTCAAGGAAAACCAATTCACTCTAGGTTCGGGTAGCACCTTACCCCCAAACCATAACCCATCAACTGATTCATCAACATCAATTCAGACCCAACAAAAGACAAATATGAGTGAATTTTTCTTTATGAGGTTGCAACTACAACCGGTGCGTAGGTTTTAGAGAGGGTAGGATATACACGGACCTTATCCCTACCTTTGTGAGGAGAGACTGTTCCAAAAGACTCTTAAAAGACTTTTTCCGAACTACTCATTGCAAAACAAAGAATTCTAATTTTTGGGTATGTGACATTTCTATCAACTACAAATTCTCTGTTCTTCACTGATTATCGAGTCGTACACCTGATGCTATTCATGTAATAGGAGCAAAACATCTCTCCTTCAAGGAGGTGGTGGAAATTTGAATATCACCTTAGTAGGTTAAGTTGATCACGGATTGCTTCAAATACTACAAGACCTATTGAACAAGTGCCTCTTGTCCTGGCCTCTGCTACCTAACTGAAATGATGAGAATTATCAAAAGCGTGTACTTAGCAATAAGACTAAATGTAGCTCAAGATTCAGAAAAAAAATTGCCAGTCATTGCTAATTGGCCAGCTTAGAGAGTTAAAACTAACAAAAGCTTTATTTAGTAACGAACAAAATCATGCAGCACTGCCTCTGCTTCAGTTTGTTTGACAGAATGCTGAGTGTTTGCAACCTGCAATCTGTATGAATGCGTGCTTGAGACGACTTTTAATTGCATATCAAATGCTTTCAACAAGCAGCAGTGAATAGCCAGTGAGTCACCCGCAAAGCTGTTTTGTCATAGCCACCCTTCTCAATCAAATGACACAATTGTTGATTCCTCCATTTTGATCCAGACCACAGCCACCTTGCTATTTTCCCATGCCTCATCCAGCACAACATTGGAAGTCGCTATTGAGCCAAAATACTGCATGGGAAATTCAAAGATTAAGATGGTAATAGGACATAGTTCCTGGGAACCATTCGTTAAAGAAAGCACTCTTGGTATCAGAATCTTCATGACAATCCAAACAATATCAGCAAATCTATTTGTCAACATGGTGTTGTTCCTAAGGTTAGCTTCATTCAAATTTTTCTATATAGACTATGAAATTACAAGAATGCTTCTTTTTCTACAGCTCTAAGTGTTTTATCTAAAAAAAATAATGAACGGAGAAGTGTATTTTAGTAAGAAATAATTGCAGAAGTCCGCTATTTTTAATAATCATGGTATCTGGGTCAAGCTTGGGCGCACCGCATACCTCGATTAGTTCAACGGGGTACTTGCTACTTCCCACCAGCACAAGTAAATAATTCTAACCATCAATACTTGGAAAGATACGAAGAAATCATCTAGAGTTTTTGCCTTTACTTTGAAGTTGAACATAAGACCTCATGGGTAGACAACCTACTTCCTTGACCACTAGGCTACGCCCTCAGGTGCAATTTCAAAACTCCACTATTGGATGAATTTTGTACCACGTGTTTTTGTGTAAAGGTTTGTAAATTCAAAACGGAAAAGGGTCAAAAATACCCCTGAACTATCTGAAATGGATCAAAAATACCCCTCGTTAGTTTTTTGGCTAAAAAATACTCTCTGTTAAATATTTGGCTCAAAAATACCCCTCCCCTTAACGGAATTCCACCAAGCATGCCACCTAGATAAAAAAAGCCACGTGGCTATGCCACGTCACCATCCACATGTAAAATTTTATTTTTCGAAAAAGGATCAAAAATACCCTTGAACTATCTGAAATGGATAAAAAATATCCCTCATTAGTTTTTTGGCTCAAAAATACCCCTCCTTTAAATATTTGACTCAAAAATATCCCTCCTCTTGACTGCATTGTTCAATGAAATTTTCAGGACGGCAAAGATGCCCGAGGCGTGGAGGTGGAGTACCATGATCCCCCTCTATAAGAATAAGGGGGACATTCAGTGTTGCAATAACTATAGGGGGATTAAGTTACTGAGTCACTCTATGAAGATATGGGAGAGAGTGGTCGAGGTGAGGCTGAGACGGATAGTGTCTATTTCGGAAAACCAGTTCGGATTTATGCCCGGCCGCTCGACGACGGAGGCAATCCACCTGGTACGGAGGTTGGTGGAGCAGTATAGGGAGAGGAAGAAGGATCTGCACATGGTGTTCATCGACCTGGAAAAGGCGTACGACAAAGTCCCCAGGGAAGTGCTTTGGAGATGCTTGGAGGTGAGTGGAGTACCGCAGGCATATATACGAGTAATTAAGGATATGTATGAGGGAGCGAAAACCCAGGTGAGGACGGCGGGAGGAGACTCAGAGCATTTCACTGTCCTGACAGGATTGCATCAGGGATCTACTCTTAGTCCCTTTTTGTTTGCGTTAGTAATGGATGTGTTGACGCGGCGTATCCAAGGGGAGGTGCCGTGGTGTATGCTTTTTGCAGACGATGTAGTCCTGATAGATGAGACTCGAGGGGGTGTGAATGACAAATTAGAGTTGTGGAGGCAAACTCTGGAGTCTAAAGGGTTCAGGGTGAGCAGAACCAAGACAGAGTATGTGGAATGTAAGTTTAATGACGTGAGGCGGGAGAATGAGGTAGTAGTGAGGCTAGAAGCACAGGAGGTAGGGAAGAGGGATAAGTTCAAGTATCTCGGGTCCGTGATCCAGAGTAACGGTGAGATTGACGAGGATGTCTCGCACCGTATTGGGGCGGGATGGATGAAGTGGAAACTCGCATCGGGGGTGCTGTGTGATAAGAAGGTGCCGCCCAAGCTTAAAGGCAAATTCTATAGGGTGGTAGTCCGTCCGGCCTTGCTGTATGGAGCGGAGTGTTGGCCAGTTAAGAACTCCCACATCCAAAAAATGAAGGTGGCAGAAATGCGGATGTTGCGCTGGATGTGTGGACTGACCCGAGGGGATAGAGTTCGGAATGAGACTATCCAGGAGAAGGTTGGTGTGACTTCAGTGGAGTGTAAGATGCGGGAAGCACGATTGAGATGGTTCAGACACGTGAAGAGGAGGGGCATGGATGCCCCGGTCCGTAGGTGTGAGAGGCTAGCGTTGGATGGTTTTAGACGGGGTAGAGGTAGACCGAAGAAGTACTTGGGTGAGGTGATTAGGCGGGACATGGAACAGTTACAGCTCACCGAGGACATGACCCTAGATAGGAAGGTCTGGAAGATGCGAATTACGGCAGAGGATTAGGGCCAGTTCGGGTCGCTAGTGTAGGGAATTAATTGGTGGGGGTGTATTCCTGTTATGATTCTGTATTCAGTGTTTCGTGTTCCGTGTTCCATGTTTATTACGAATCTGTGTGCTTTCCTCTGCTTTATATTCCTGCATTCCTGCTTTACTTTGTTTTATATTCCCTATGGGTGCCGTATCTATGTTATGTCATCTGCTGCTGTGCTGTACTATGTGTTTGTGTGATATCTCGTGACTTGAGCCGGGGGTCTTTCGGAAACAGCCTTTCTACTTCATCAGAGGTAGAGGTATGGACTGCGTACATCTTACCCCCCCCAGACCCCACTAAGTGGGAATACACTGGGTTTGTTGTTGTTGAAATATCCCTCCTCTTAACGGAATTCCACCAAGCATGCCACCTAGATAAAAAAAAAGTCACGTGGATATGCCACATCACCATCCACATGTAAAATATTATTTTTTAATTATATGACATTCCTTTCTTCTTTACTTTTACTTTTTTGCAAAGCAGTTTTATCGATCTGGAATGATCAGCAAAATTAAAAATTTCTACAAATATTTAAATAAAATGAAATAAATCAGTGTTTTTACTGGATTTAGTTTAACGTTTTGGAGATTTCTCGACATTGGGAAGGTACTAAATAAATTTATTAAAGGAGTACAAATTATTCAATTTTTTTCATTATATGATAAACTTTCCACTTAGATTATTAAAGAAAATTATATCCATGTTTTTCTAATGATTAAAATATATTAAATCTGCCCCAACAAGTTGCGAGACATCCTCATCAATCTCTCCATTTTCCTGGATCGTAGACCCAAGATACTTAAAACTATCCCTCTTGCAAACTACCCGAGAGTCCAACTTCACCACCACCTCCTCCTCTTGCCTCGAGTCACTAAACTTGCACTCCAAATAATCCGTCTTGGTCCTCCTCTTGCCTCGAATCACTAAACTTGCACTCCAAATAATCCGTCTTGGTCCTCTCCAGACCAAGACGGATTATTTGGAGTGCAAATTTAGTGACTCGAGGCAAGAAGAGGAGGTGGTGGTGAAGTTGGACTCTCGGGTAGTTTGCAAGAGGGATAGTTTTAAGTATCTTGGGTCTACGATCCAGGGTAATGGAGAGATTGATGAGAATGTCTCGCACCGAATTGAGGCAGATTTGATGAAATGGAGGATCGCTTCGGGGATTTTATGCTATAAGAAGGTGTCTCCTAAGCTTAAAGGCAAATTCTATAAAGTTGCAGTCCGGCCAGTTATGTTGTATGAAGCGGAGTGTTGGCCAGTTAAGACTTCCCATATCCAAAAGTTGAAGGTGGTGGAAATGAGGATGTTGCGTTGGATGTGTGGTCTTACAAGGGCTGACATGGTTAGGAATGAGATTATTTGGGAGAAGGTGAGAGTGGTATCGGTGGAAGAAAAAATGCGGGAAGTGAGGTTGAGATGGTTTGGTCATGTGATGAGGAGGGGCACGGATGCCCCAGTTCGTAGGTGTGAGAGACTAGCGTTAGATGGTTTCAAGCGGGGCAGGGATAGACCGAAGAAATACTGAAGAGAAATGATTAGACGTGACATGGAACAATTACATCTCACTGAGGACATGACCCTGGATAGGAAGGTTTGGAGGAAAAATACTAGGATAGAAGGATAAGGTGGGGGATGAATCGTAGTCCGTAGTTAGGAGGGTTTTGGTGTCTTTTGTTTGGTAATATACATTATTTTTGTGGATGTTGTATCTATGTTAGTTTTATCATGTTTCATGCTTTGAATATTTTTGTATATTGTCTTGCGTCTTGAGCCGGGGGTCTATCGGAAATAGCCTCTCTACTTTTTTAGAGGTAGTGGTATGGACTGCGTACATTCTACCCTCCCTAGACCCCACTAGGTGGGAATATACTGGGTAGGGGTGTAATAGGTCGGGTTGGTTCGGTTTTTCATTAAAATATAACCAAACCAACAATGTCGGTTTTCTAAATCTATAAAACAAATCAAATCAATATACAATCAGTTTTTATATTTAGGTTTTAATCGGTTTTTTTTGGTTTTTCGATTTTTTTCTCGATTTTTTTACAATTATAATGTGATTGAAGAAAAAATTAAATGTTTTCACTAAAAAGATAAAAAAAAAATAGTCATAGAGTAGTTCCAATTAAAATTAAGTTGGCAAATTACTAAGATGTTTAAACTACTATCTCTCAAAATAATATTATGTGGATACTCAGTGGTTCAATTTGTAAGTCACTAGTCACAATAGCTTGTCTGAAAGTTTCCTTCACATAAAATGAGAGCATAAAGAAGAATGAAGAATTGGAGACAACTTATTAAAAATTTAACTCCATAAAATAATTAACTATAACATAATTCCACAAGATAAAAGAGAAAGAAGAGAAACAAACCTAAATCAAAACTTGACGAATGAGGAGAATGAAAAAAGTAAGATGAAAGTAAGATGAGGAAATAATGAGAACTCTCTGAAAACTTGGAAAGTAAAATGTAAAGTGAAACAATTGAAGAGTTATAGATTTTTATATTAATATTGAGTTTTGTATTAATCTGTTACTAATGGATAAATATTAGGGAAAAGGACAGCAATAGCACCTAAAACTAAAATAATATCATAAAAATAGCACTCAAAATTAAATACCCTATAAATAGCCACAAACTAATTTCACTAGCTAACCTTCACTGTCATACGCTTAAACATAATCGAAAATGTCGTTAAAGTAACTCTCTTTCTTTCTATCCTTGTCATTCACAATTTCCTTTCCATTCAAACTCCCAAATCTCCATTCTTTTACCTTTTTCGATACTTCAATTAATCTTTCTTATTCCATAAATTTTGTATAAAATCTCCAAAAATCTGCATTCAATTAGCTTCCTATAATTTTTTCCCATTGTAAATTTGCTCAAAATTGATACAAAATAATGGCTTCAACTTCAGTTTTAGTTTCAATAATGATAAAATACGGAGGTCAGTGGATATCTGATGTTTAATTTAAGTGTATCAATGTGGTATAAAAGAGTATCAACTGAGTATAGGGACTGCATGTGCATGCAAAGAATTTCCTCTCCCTTTTTTAAAAAGTATATCAATGTAGTATAAAAGTGTATCAATGTGACATAAAAATGTATTAAATGGGTATAAAGATTGTATATGCACCCATAGGTTCCCCTTCTTTTTTTTTTTTTTAAAAGTGTATCAATGTGGTATAAAGGTGTATCAAGCTGGTATAAAAGAGTATCAATTGGGTATAGAGACTGTATGTGCATGCAAAGGTTTCCTTCTCTCTTTTAAAAAATGTGTATCAATCTGATATAAAAGAGTATCTATTGGCATATTCTTTTTTTTTTTTTACATGCATCAAAACATCTCCGACTCACCGTGATTGAGTCATCCTCTAAGAAGAACATCTCCGACTCACCGCCGTGATTGAATCAGCCTCTGAGAAGAACATGGACTAAGACATGACTTTTCTCTTACCTTGAGACCTCATTATTTTATTTTTTTCTTCTTCAAGTTTAAAGAACTATGACATTGCTTCAAGTACAAACCCGTATGTAATGATTCTGTAAAATAATCATCATTAACAACAAATTTGAGATCAAAATTGACCGCCTTACGCGTTAATTTTAACTTTCCTTTATTTCCTATTTTTTGCTTCATGTCCATAGTTTTCAATGCTCCAATGCAAGAAACAATAAATCAATTTTTTATATTGATCATAAAATACAGTAGATTGATCGATGCATAATAGAGGAGAAAAAAAGAAGATTTGAGAAAGTATACTTAGAAAAGAAAAGTGATTTAAGAGTAATAACTATAAAGAGCATTTAATTTTCTTAATTGTGTAAGGAGAGTGGTTTTGGGCCAAGTGGCTAAAAAAAGAAAATAAATTGGGCCGACTGACTCTAATTGTCCATATTTTCATAGTGTGGGCCATTTTTTTTTAAAATGATCAGTTCATGTCCTTTTCCTAAATATTATAACTAAAGGCCCAAGAATATATATCTATTTTCTGAAATTAAAAAAGTTATAAAAGTAATTAGAAAGTAGATTATAAGTAATATTTTTTTACGTATAAAAAATTAAAATTATATATGTATTATGTCGGTTCGATTTAGGTTTGGTTTGATTTTATTTTTGCTAATACCAAACCAATCCAAGAATAATCGGGTTTTTTTTTTGAACACCAAACCAATCAAACCAAACCATAAGTCAGTTTTTTTCCTCGGTTTGGTTTGATTCATCGGTTCGGTTTGACTTAACGGTTTGGTTTGTACACCCCTAATACTGGATTTGTTGTTGTTGTTGTTGTTGTAAAATATATTAAATGTCATTTACTTTTCTGAAAGTAGAATTTTCAAAAATTCTAAGAATACTTGATGATTAAACATAAAATTTAAAAAACTATCAACAATCATTGAGTCCAGAAAAGATAAATCAATATCACTGAATATAATCTTTTTATTTAATTCCTTCATCAAGAAGAAAGGAATGCCATATAATTAAAAAATAAAATTTTACATGCGGATGGTGACGTGGCATAGCCACGTGGCTTTTTTACCTAGGTGGCATGCTTGGTGGAATTTCGTTAAGGGGAGGGGTATTTTTGAGCCAAATATTTAACGGAGGGGTATTTTTGAGCCAAAAAACTAACGAGGGGTAATTTTGATTCATTTCAAATAGTTTAGGGGTATTTTTGACCCTTTTCTGAAAAATAAAATTTTACATGTGGATGGTGACGTGGCATAGCCACGTGGTTTTTTTACCTAGGTGGCATGCTTGGTGGAATTCCGTTAAGGAGGGGGGTATTTTTGAGTCAAATATTTAACGGAGGGGTATTTTTGAGCCAAAAAACTAACGAGGGGTATTTTTGATCCATTTCAGATAGTTCAGGGTATTTTTGACCCTTTTCTGAATTCAAAATGAAGAGTATTAAAGGTACAATGTTAACACATAAAATTAATAAACCACTTCACCTTCTCTCCAAAAAAAAAGTTCATAATAAATGTAGACAAAGAGAGGGGCTTGGCCACAGAGGAGGAAGAGGAGGTTAGTAAAAGTCGATAAACATCAACAACCTCTTGTGTGGCCCCTTGCAAAACAAAGAAAGGGAAATTGTTCATGTTTAAATATTAGTTCAATGTGGGACCTTTGGAAATAAAGAAGAAATCAATCATATAACAAAGCATGGATAATTCACAACACATTTCTCCGTCCCTAGTGACGTGACAGCAAACTGTGCAATTGGTGAAAGATTCCACACGACTGACTTCTTAATATGTGACTATAATAAGATGAACAGACTGGGGGGACGGGCTGAATCCGGGAGCTGTCAAAGTAGAAGCAACATTGCAGCAAGCAGTGTGAACAAGTAACAAACATCATCAAAGATCCATTCTTCTTGTTTCGTGATCCATGCTCCTTAATTGGGAAGATGAAATTCTAGTTCTATTAACCAAACTTATCTTTACCCATACTCTATTAACCAAATATATTATACGCAACTTGTCAAATTAGTTGCATCATTAAGGTTTAACAAGTTATAGACAATTCTTCATTTTGAGAAAGAAAAAAGAACAAAAAGGAAAGGAAAAAAAAGGCTCATTAGACAGCAGATAATTTTTTATTTTTTATTTTTTATTTTAAAAAAAAAGGGTAGCCTGGTGTACTAAAGCTCCCGCTATGTGTGGGGTAAAGGCCAGATCACAAGGGTATATTGTACGCAGCCTTACCCTGCACCTCTGTAAGAGATTGTTTACATGGCTAGGACCCATGACCTCCTGGTCACATGGCAACAACTTTACCGGTCACTCCAAGGCTCCCCTTCCCACCAGATAAATCCCCAACTAATTGTTTTTATCCATATAAAGCCCTTTCTTTTCAGGCAACTCAAAGCTTGATAAATGCTTAATATGCTATTACCTAGAGGACACAAAGAAAATTTCCTTTTTAACCTTTTTGAGATATAGGGGGAGGCAGGGAACAACGCAAGAAAACAATGTCTTAGTCAAGTAAACTGTAAACTCAGCAAGAAGATTAATTGTTGCCAAACTGACAGTTAAATGAGAGAAACACAATTCATAGGATGTGTTTCCATGAAGTATTACATAGTCAAGAACTCAAAATGATTTTTTCTGAACAATCTCCACCAAGCTCATTAGTTCAAAGTTATACATATCATTTTTGCAAGAGTCATAATCTCACTATAGTAGAAATTGCAAAAGACTAGATAGCCAAAATGTAGTGGAGTATCAAACCTCTGGCAAGCAGCGTTTTACTTTTTATCTTTTCCATGCTGCTGAATTTTGTTGTATGGTTCACACACGTCAGGCATCTTATCCTTGTGGGGAAGCACATAAACTTGATAAAACTTCTGGTCTGATGGCAACAGAACAGTATACATACTGTAATCTTCGTTCAGTAGTTTCTTCTCAATCAAACTTCTCATGAGCTCCAACCGTGGCAAAACCCTCTTTTTCATACTGAACATAAGCAGTGTCGGATGAGAAGCCAAGTAGGCAGGCTTCAAACCAAGTTGCCCCATATAGAAGTTCAACGCAGCTCGCAATCTCTTCTGTGATAACCTCAAACAATACGGCAATAGCCGAACCAACTTAATTATCTCCAATTCCGACCAACCAAAATCCCTTAAAACCCCAAGTTTCGTATCTATCGTCGACTCTCTCATCGAAATAAAAACATCAACTCCATGTATAAACAACCCCGAGGCTGGTGAAATACTAAACTCATCTTCAAGTTTCTGCACTTTTTCCTCTACACTCTTAGGATTTGCCAAAAGCGTATACGGATTTTGAAGTATAAATTTCCTAATATCCCTATCAGTAAACCCAATACTCCGAAAAAACAACGTATTCACTCTCACTCTTTCACAAGCTTTACCAGAAAGCAAACATGTTTTCTTCTTAATAGCCTTCACTACATACTCATCACTACCCAAAACATCTCTAAGATAACTAACACAAGATTTCATTTCAGAAACTTCTGGACTCCCTAAAACAAACAGATTTCCAGTAACAACCTTAACTAAATCAGATCCAGACAACCCAAGATCTCGAAGAATTTCAAGCCTAGGTTTTAGGGTTTTGTCAACATCACATAAAAGCAACTTAGGAACTGCAGTAACAATTTTACCTATATGGGTTTTGTCCAAACCACTTTGTTCGAAGAAATTTAACACTGTACGAGGATCCCCAGTAGTTTTAAAACGTGTTAACTTATCGTTTGTGGAAATGGCATCTTGTTTAGAAAAACCTAGTGAGTTGACGAGGTAGTTTACCAAGAAATGTGTGTTGTCGCTGACAGTTTTAGATGCAGTTGTTGTTGAATATTCAAATAGGAAAAACTGTTTTGCTGCTGCGCAAATGCGGAACCGTCGGAATAAGAGAGCCGCCATAGTTTCCACTTTTCATCGATCTGGAAAAAAAAAAAAAAAATGGACCAAACTGGCCTAACAAATTCATTTTTGTTCTCCCTTTCCATTTTATGAGACACTACTTGATTTGAGATAATATTTTTTTAAAAATGTAATTTGACGTAATTTTAGTGGCTGTAAATTATTTTATTGATGATAAAAAAGAAATTTTAGAATTAAATTATTATTAATTAAAATAAAATGACATTCAGTTTGTGTCTTATGACAGCGTAAAAAGAAAAAAAGGTGTTAGGGAGAGGGGTGTATTTTAGGGTCTTTTGATTGAAAGTACTAATTATGGAGGATTTATAAATAAATATAATAAAATTTGTTGATGAATGAGACTACACTTAAATTGATTATTAGGCTATGATTATTTACAATATGATTAATGTGGCGTTAATTGATCTAGAGAAGACATATAATGAGTCTCTTGAAAAGTTTAGTGGAGATGTTTGAAGGCTAAATAGGGGCGGACTTATTATAGTTCAAGTGGGTTCATATGAACTCACTTTGTCGAAAAATTATACCGTATATATGTGTATATATAATAAGTCCTTATAAGTATAACGGTATATATTTAAATTTGAACCCACTTTAAACAAGTTAAGGCGCTAGTCCAGTGAAAGCGGGTTCAAATTCGAAAGTCCACATCACGAGTTAGAACCTAGCTTGCAGCTGTTCTTTTCATAAAACTTTTTAAGCAGTCCTTTTTATAATACTTTTGAGCAGCAACCTACAGGCTACAGCAGTCACGTTTTTGGATTAAAAAAAGGTTTATTTTTCAACTTTTTTTCCTAAAAACATGCTAATTTTCCTAAAAACATCCTTAATTTTTCATTTGTTGCGCATTTATTTTTTATATATTGAACCCACTTGGTGAAAAGTCTGGGTCTGCCACTGAGGCTAGAGATATACATATGACTTATAGTAGGGCGATTAAGGAGATGTATGACGGAGTCAAGATCAAGGTGAGGACGGAAGGAGGAGACTAAGCACTTTTCAATCATGATGAGGTATCGTGATGCGTGTCATTCGCCGATGAAATAGAATTGGTTGATGAGACTAGGGGCGGAGTTAACATTATGCTTGAGGCTTGGAGACAAACACTAGAGTCTAAAATTTAGGTTATGAAGGATTAAGACTGAATATTTAGGATGTGAGTTCGGTGATATTGCACCTGATGTCGCTATTGAAATAAGGCTTGAGTCTCAAGTCATCCTCAAGAGAGAATGATTCAAGGTAATGACGAGATTAACGAGGATGTCACATACTGCAGTAGTGTGGGATGGGCGAAATAGAGGTTAGCTTCTGAGGTCTTCTGCAATAAACAAGTACTCTAAGTTGAACGGTAAAGTCTATAAAGTGGTGGTTAGACTGACTATGTTATATGGGACAAAGTGATGGCGCGTTATCGAAAACAACCTTTCTACTTCTCCGGAGGTCGTGGCATGGACTGAGTACATCTTACCCTCCCCAGACCCCACTATGTGGGAATACACTGGGTTTGTTGTTGTTGTTGTTGTAAAAGATAAACATTGCGGAGATGCAAATATTGAGGTGGATGTATAGTCATACTAAGACAGACAAGATTAAGAATAAGTAAAATAAAACAAGATAGGAGTGACTCCCGTGGTGGACAAGATAAGAAAGTGAGATTGAGATAGTTTGGACATGTGAAGAAGAGGAGTGTAGATATCCCAGTGAGTAGGTGTGAGAGGTTGGCAGTATCGCACGTCAGAGGTAAAAGAGACGAGACAAAGAAGTATTGAGGAGAAGTGATTAGACAAGACATAGTTCATCTTGAGCTTACCGAGGACATAGTCTTCGATAAAAGAGTTTAAAGGTCACATATTAGCGTAGAAAGTTAAATGATAGTTGAGCGTTCTTTCGCTTCCCTATGAGATAGACTTGATAGTTATTCTTGGACGTCCCGTCTCTTCAGTATTATTAGCACTAAGCTTGTAGTTTTCTGATATTCGGTTTAGCTATCACTGATATTTTATGTGACAATTATTACATTGGTATTTTTTCATTATTGTCTTTTCTATTGTTTGTTGTGTAGCGCTTTCCATTTCAATTAATTTTTATTATGATTGCTCTTATATTTGTTTCCCTTTCAAATTGTTTGACATGTACCAACTAAGCTGAGGATTTATCTAAAACAACCTCTTTACCGATAACATAGATAGAAATATAATTTGTGCACAATCTATCTTCCCTAAATTCACTTGTGAAATTACACGGGTGGTTCATAATTATTGTTGTAAAATCAAAATCAAGTTTTCAATCACTAACATTTGATAGGGAAATGAAATGTAATGAGTATATTATATATATATGCATTATATTTAATTTAGAGAAAAAACATAAAAACATCATTAAAATTATTTCGAATTTTTAAAGAGACATTTAAAGTTTGTGGGGTTCTATTACCCCCTTAAATAACTTTAAAGTATTATTTATACCTTCTTTTTCAGCCAACACCGGTTATATTAAAAATGTGTAAATGACGTGCCAATCATAATTTGACACGTGTTTAATCTTTTTTTTTTAAAAAAAAGAAACTATGGCCATATTTTTTTTTAGATAATTCTTTTTCTTCCTTTCTTCTTCACATATTCAGTAGAAGTTCCTCCTCCATAGTTGTCCAGCTCCCACGATCGTCACTGTCACCAATTTCACTGTAAGGTGACCAAGTAATTGCCAAACTACCACTTACTAGTTTATGAATATCAAATTCATCTAAATTCAAATCTAAATACTCAAATTACCACCATCGAAAAGAAAAGAAAATATTAGATATTTAACATTACAAATATCAGGATTCTTCTCAATATCAAGACGATTTTTCTTTGTTTTTACAAATATCTACTATTTGATATTTGCATTTGATTACAAATATCGGCATTATTTGTTTATGAGATTTTTCTCGTCATTACAAATACGATTCAAGATTGTATTTGACATTATGAGGATATCTCTCTTAAAACCTAATCACAAAATATAACTTGATTTAAAAAATTTTAAGCAAATTAAGACGAAATTAAAGCTTTTAAAGCTGATTTTGTTGAGAAATTTCATCATAAATGAAAGAGAAAATGGTCAAAAGCCCCCCAACCTTTACCCCAAATCTCAACTACATACTTATACTTTGCGGGAGTCCTATGACCCCCTAAACTATTTTAAAGTGAAATTATTATCCCCCTGAACTATTTTAAAGTGAAATTATTATCCTCCCCCCTCCCCCGAAAACTGACAACCAGTCATTTGGAATGTGATGTGATGCACGCGCTGCCACGTCATGCCACGTTATTTTTTCTTTTTTTTTTACTCTAAAAAAATTAATTATTTAACTTTATTATTTCCTTTTTTCATCCCTATTTTTCACTTTTCTCCATTTTCTTCTTCAACCAATTTCATCCTCTTGGGTCCAAAATAGAATTCTTGGGGGGGGGGGGGGGGGGGGGGATGGCGGATTAATGAAATTCTTGAATGGCGGGTTAATGAAGTTCTTGAATGGCGGATTAATGAAGTTCTTCAATCCAATTTCATCTCTTTTTGCTCAAAATCGTCATTAATGGCGAATTCTTCCCCATTGAGGAAATTCAAAGCTTTGAACTCGCCATTAATGGCGGATCTTGAGCAAAAATAGAGAAAATCAGAAAAATGGGTTGAAAATTATACGTGGATTATGTTGAAAATTATATATGACATTGTGGAAATTCAAAGCTTTGAGCTCGCCATTAATGACGATCTTGAGCAAAAAGAGAGGAAATCGAAGTTCTTGAATTTTTTCAAATTTTTTGAATCGGAGTTCCCCATCTTCCTCATTCAAGAATTCATTAATCGGAGAAATCGTATTGTTTCCTTAGTTCAAGTGTTTCTTGGTTTCGGTTTCGGAGCAAAAGGAATTTCTTGATTTCAGAGAAATCCAACATGTTATTTAAGAATAATCTAGTATATAGTAATCTAAGATGACCATATTTTGTTATGTACATGATTGAAGGAAATATTTTGAAAATAGCAATTTTATGAAAATGAGGAACTCCATTAATGAGTTCTTAAATTTTTGTCTTGAAAAAGAGAAGAAGAAGACATGATGTGGCAATTAGAATTTATTAAGAAAAAGTAATAATTAAAATATTTATTATATTATTAAAAATAATGACATTACAATTAGAAAATAAAGAATTTAAAGTGAAATAGAGTCAGCTGACGTGCTTATGGGTGGGTGTAATCACGTTCAGTGACAAGTCAGCAACTTGGGATAATAAATTCGGTAAAAACAAGTTTAGGGGGTAATAGGTCACCTTTAAATGTTGAGTGTGTAGTTGAAATTTCGACTAAAGATTTGGAGGTAGTAGACCATTTTCTCTAAATGAAAACATCTTACCTTTTAAGGCTGATTTCATCGAGAAGAGTTTGAGAAAGATAATTTTTTTTTTTCAAAGCTCCAATGGCTATAATAATGAAGATTTGGAAAACATCTGGTCTTTTAAAGAAAAAGGAAGAATGAGTTTTAAATAATTGATAAATTTAATTATACGTGATTTTTTTAATTGGTGATTGCAAGCAAGTTTATATATTCACGTGTCAAATGCGTGACTACACACATAAGCTAAAAATCGTTCAGAATGATCTATATCACTTTTGTGGGGTAATAAATTGCTCGCAAAATATAAATGTCTTTCAGTAAATCTTAGACAAATTTAATAATCACTTTATTGCTTGTACGAGTTTATGAATAAATCTAATGCATAGTTTATCCATCACATACATTGTACGAGTAATATATAAGCATCAACAATAAAATCTCTGTAATATTTTAAAATAATATTTCGTAATATTAAAATTTAAATTAAAAAGGGAGAAAAAGAATTTTGCCAAAGTAAAAAAGGAAAGATATTAGAAAATTAAAGAAAAGGATTTGCCATTTCCCTGCGTTTTTGAAGGGATTAGTTGAGAGAGAAGTAGATTTATTTATGGGGGAGTTACGTGTGGGATGTTTTGTGGGAAGTAAATTCTTTGGATATTTTTGATGTATCAACTTTTATGCTGAAGATATGCAATATCTTTTCTAATCTTGTGTTATTGTGTAAAGCTCTCTTTTAAATAAGCCTGAGTAGGATGTTAGGTTTAAAGAGTTGTTAAGCTAGTGTTTGGACATAAATTTTTAAATATTTTTGACTGAAGAATTGAGTTAGGTTTCACCATGTGTATTTCGATCGTAGTATTTGAGAAATATGTTTTATTTCTAAAAGTTCAAAAAAAAATGAAATTTCGTGTAATTTTTTCTAGCATTTGAAAATTTGAATTATTTGATAAAAAAATGACAAATTGTATGGCTAATATTATTTGCCAAGTTTTATCTCAAAAACAACTTGAGAAATCTATGGCCAAACGTGTCCTTAATGTCGAAAGTGACGTTCTCTTTTAAATAAACTAAAAGAGAAACTAAGATAAATAAATTGATACGGAGGAAATATATGGTAAATTTTTGGTGTGATCCTAAGCCATTTCAGGAATGTCTATTACATTAATTATAGTCCTAATTTTCCTACAATTTTCAAGGTGATTTCAAGTGTCTAAGAAAAACAATATATAAAGACCAACGTTGTGTTGTTAAGATGTAATTTCTTTTAATCCAAAGCTCAAAAAATAACAAAATGAATTTGATTTCCATCCTTGCTCTTATATGCTTCCTTTTCCTCAGTTCTACATCCTCCGGTATGTACTACTAATCCCCACACCACTTAATTAGTAAGATAAAGTATAATAGGTTTATTGATTAGAAATCATGGGATTATATTGAGTATATTATTGTTGATTTAGAAAATCATGGTATGGTTCTTATGAAGCATATATTGTTGGGGAATAAAGAAAAATAATACTACCATACAACTGTGAACAAAATATTATTTTGATAATATTAACAGTATAATATAACAGTGTATATATATTTATTATACTTGAGTCGTGCTGGACACTGTCCTAAGAAACTATTTCATCAGTGTGAAATGTTTCCCCAGGATTAAACAAGCACTTCTCTAAATATTTAGAGGATACAAAAATCAACAAAACTATTAATACAAATACCAACAAGTTAATTTGGAAAATGATATAACTAAAAATAAGGATTGTATAATAGTAATGGAGAAGTAAATGAAATGGAAAAGAAGAATGATTTAAACAAAGTGTGTGGTGTTGTTTTTTCTCTCTACTTCATAACATACAAAGAAGCATACATATATAGGCAAAATAATGAATATTCTTCCTACTAGATTATAACAAGTGTTAGTACACTTGTTTTTTTATCAAAGGAAAGTTGCTTCGTTTGCTATTATTGATACACATATTATACTAAATGTCAAGAAAGAACCATACTCCTTTTAAAATTATACAAGTGTCATATCATGTGTTTTGATTCAATGGAGTAATACAACTTTGGCTCTTTTCCATACACCTACATAGCCAAATGACAAATTTAAAAACATTATGTAACACCTCTTATTTTCCATGACAATGATTTATTTATTTTTTCAAATAATAATTATTTTGAAATAAACTATAATTTTTCCTACAATCCTCACATTATTTCAAAATAATTTATCGAAAAAGACCTATTAACTTGTTGGATTGCATGGACAAAATGCAGTAGGTTTGGTGTCTTCTGGACTATGAACTAAACTTAGACCAATAAAATTTAACTTACAGAATTACCGGTGAAATATAATATTTCTATGAACCGAATAATTCTTGTTGTAAGCCAGAGATTTTATCAATCACATTTCGACCGTAATTTTGTTGTTCAACGTGGTTTTGCGCCAATAGGCCATGCGCGTGCCTGGTATTCGTAAGAGCTCTAGAGACTAAGACCAAAAATCTCATAGGAACGGCCTCATTCCACTTCTCATATAGGTGAATTCATCAAGTGTACACTGCCTTAAATACACCACCCGTAAGGATTATGAATTTATTAAGAGTTAATTACTCATCCCTCCATTTTAGTAGCAGTTTAACCACTCTCAATAAGTGCGCAAAGTCAATATCGACTTGTTATTACCCATATGAACCTACTTCATGGGATCTCCAATCATATAGGTTGGGTTACCATCTCTATTGACAATCATATTGGTCTTAACCCCATCTCTTTTGAGGTTTAAAGAATTAATTTTCTTCCCACAGGTTTAGTCAGTGAATCGGCCGAATTCAATTCTGACTTTACAAAATCAATGAAAATTATTCCATCTCTCAGCAGCTGCTTAATAACATCCATGCCTCAATTTCATATGTCTACTCTTACAACCGTAAGATTTATTCTTCGCAATAGCAATTGCAGCTTGACAATCACAGTGTATATACACAGGAGGCATCAAATCATCCCTTTTTAGAGGGATATTAGACAACAGATCATCCTTTTTCAAAGGGATATTAGAAAACAGATCATCCTTTTTCAAAGGAATATCAGGCAACAGATCATCCTTTTTAAAGGGGATATTCACTAAGAAATTTTTTAGTAATTCAGCCTCAGTACCAGCTAACTCTAGAGCCACAAACTCTGACTCCATAGTTGATCTCGCAATGATTGTCTGCTTAGCTGATTTCCATGATACTGCACCGCCACCAAGCATGAACACATAACCACTAGTGAATTTTGTCTCGTCTGAATCAGAGATTCAATTTGCATCACAATACCTTCTAAAGTAGAAGAAAATCCACTCTACAAGATACCATAATTCACAGCTCCTTTCAAATATTTCATCCATCGCATTAATGCACACCAATGTTCATTATTGGGATTATGAGTATATCTACTTAATCTACACACAACATAGGCTATATCAGGCCTAGTAAAATTCATTAAATGCATTAGACTCCCAATGATCTGTGCATACTTAGACTGAGCAACTGGGTCTCCATTATTCTTTTTAATTTAGAATTAGCATCATAAGGAGTGGTTACAGGAGTTACCTCCCAACATTCAAACTTCTTTAGAAGTCTTTCCACATAATGTTATTGTGACAACATTATACCATCTTCACTCCTTATAACTTTAATTCCCAATATCATATTCACTTCACCCAGATCTTTCATATCAAAGTTAGTAGACAAAAATAATTTGGTACGTTCCACATTATTTATACATGTACCAAATATAAGAATGTCATCAACATATAAACAAATTATCACAACATCACTGTCTACTACTTTTGTATAAACACACTTATCTACCTCAACAGAAGAAAAATCGTCTTTTATCAAGATTTGATCAAATTTCTCATGCCACTGTTTAGGAGTTTGTTTAAGGCCATAAAGAGACTTAGTTAATTTACATCCATTTGATGGATAAACAATTTATGAATTGATGTTAAAGCAATTAATATTCGAATAGAAGCAATTTTTGTTACCGGTGCAAATGTATCAAAATAATCAACATTTTACTTTTGAGAAAATCCTTTAGCTACTAACCGACCTTTATATTTATCTAAAGATCCATCCATATTAAGTTTATTTTTAAAAATCCATTTACAATCAATCGGTTTTTCACCAGGAGGTAAATCAGTTAAAACCCAAGTATTATTTTACATAATTGAATCAAGTTCAATTTTTATTGCCTCTTTCTAAAATTCAGCATCAGAAGAAGATACAACTTCAAAATAATTTAATGGTTCATTATCAACAAGAAAAGTCTGAAAATCATTTCCATAAAAAAAATACTCTTTTCTAGGCTTTTTACTCCTCCGCAGTTCCTCAATATTAGAGGTGGATTCGTTTTCTCTTTCAACAGGTGCATGAGAGATTTTATCACACAGTGAAAAAATATGTTCAAAGAATTCAACATTTTTTATCTCAATTATAGTATTTACATCAAGTGCATCACTTTTCAAGACAAGAAATCTGTATGCAGCACTATGTTCAGCATATCCAATAAACATGCAATCAGCAGTTTTTGAACCTATTTTCCTCTTCTTAGGTTTAGAAAAAAGAACTTTAGCAAGACAACCCCACAATTTTAAATATTTCAATTTAGGCTTATAACCTTTCCACAACTCATAAGGGGTTTTGCCAGTTCTTTTATGAGGAATTCTATTCTGTAAATGACATGCAAACAAAATAGTTTCACCCTACAAATTATCAGGTGCACAAGAGCTAATTAACATAGAATTCATTATTTCTTTCAATGTCCTATTCTTCCTCTCAGCTACACCATTTGACTCAGGAGAATAAGACAGAGTAACTTCATGAATAATACCTTCTTTTTCACAAAAATCATTCAAAGATATATATTCTCCACCTCTATCAGATCTAATTCTCTTAATTTTTCTACTAAGTTGATTTTCAACTTTAGATTTATAAGACACAAAAGCATTAAATGCATCATCCTTATTTCTAAGCAGATAAAACGTAGTAAATCTAGAGAAATCATCAATAAAAGTCACATAATATCTTTTACCACCTCTAGCCATAGTTTGTTTTAAATCACCCAAATCAGTGTGGATCAAAGATAACAATTCAGATTCTCTATTAACAAAAAAATATGACATTTTACTAATTTTAGATTCAGCACATATTTCACATTTATCAAAATTACTTAAATCCAAACCAGAAATTAAACCAAGAGATTGCATATTCTTTACATATTTAATATTAACATGTCCTAATCTAGCATGCCATAAAGAAATAAACTCAACCATATAAGTAGAAGCTGATGCATTATCATTTACAGTATTAAGTACATAAAGTCCATGGTTACGAAAACTTTTTCCCACGAATACATTATTTTTTATTAAAATAACCTTATTAGATTCTAGACACACTTTTATTCTAGCTTTATTCAGCAAGGCCACATAAATTTGCTCGCATTGTAGAAACATGCAGCACATCCATAAGGGATAAAGTTTTCCTCGAAGTGAGTTTTAGGAGAACTTTACCCTTATCCAAAACTTTTGTAGTTGTTGAGTCACCAAGATAGACCTTTTCACTATCATCTCCTATTGATGTATAGGAGACAAATGCTTCTCGATTTACATAAATATGTCGAGTAGCCCCAGAGTCTACCGCCCATTCTTTTTCATGTTCCACCATATTTACTTGAGAAATAACAACTGCAATTATTTCATCTCCTTCAGCTAAATTAGCTTTGGGAGGATTTCTCATTTCTTTGTTATTTCTTACTCTGTGCCTATACTGAGCTGCATAATGACCTGGTTTTCCACATATAAAACAAGAGCCTTTTCTTTTCTTAAAATTGAGATTAAAACGCTTGTAACCTTGAGACTTATTATCATACCTTCTGTTGTTGTTGTTGTGTTGACCTTGTACCAAATTTGCTTTAGGCGCAACCTGCTTAGCTTTAAATGACTCCTTCCTGTTGGTATCTTCAATTAAAATATGAGTTATTATTTCCTCAATAGTAAAATTTTATACCATAGTTTCTTAGATTGTTGGGGAATAAAGAAAAATAATACTACCATACAACTGTGAACAAAATATTATTTTGATAATATTAACAGTATAATATAACAGTGTATATATATTTATTATACTTGAATCGTGCTGGGCACTGTCCTAAGAAACTATTTCAACAGTGTGAAATGTTTCCCCAGGATTAAACAAACACTTCTCTAAATATTTAAAGGATACAGAAATCAACAAAACTATTAAGACAAATACCAACAAGTTAATTTAGAAAATGATATAACTAATAATAAGGATTGTATAATAGTAATGGAGAAGTAAATGAAATGGAAAAGACGAATGATTTAAACAAAGTGTGTGTTATTATTTTTTCTCTCTACTTCATAACATACAAAGAAGCATACATATATATAGGCAAAATAATGAATATTCTTCCTACTAGATTATAACAAGTGTTAGTACACTTGTTTTTTTATCAAAGAAAAGTTGCTTCTTTTGCTATTATTGTACACAAATTATACCAAATGTCAAGAAAGAACCATACTCCTTTCAAGATTATACAAGTGTCATACCATGTGTTTTGATTCAATGAAGTAATACAACTTTGGCTCTTTTCCATACACCTACATAGCCAAATGGCAAATTTAAAAACATTATGTAACACCTTTTATTTTCCATAACAATGATTTTTTTTTTTCAAATAATAATTATTTTGAAATAAACTATAATTTTTCCTACATATATATGTGTTATAACTACTACAATAATAATTGTAATTTTTGTCTCGATTTCAAGTAAGTTGGGACCGCCTGTTCTTGCCTCTTGGTCTAAGATCAAAAGAAGAACAACATTCAATCTCTCTATTTTTTGTTGTTTTCCTTTCTCAATCAATTGATTTTTTTTAATTGATTACAATCTATTGCCAATATACTAATTTTATTAATTTCTTTTATGTGTGTGAAAAGGGAGGAATTTGGAGAGGAAATGCACAGAAACGCTATGCTATGTGGGAATGAAAATGGAGAATTGTAAAATAGGGGAATGCATGGTCAATTGTGCAGAAACTTATGAACTCACTGTTTTTGGAGCATGCCCATCACATGATAGATGTTTCTGTGGTGTTTCTTGTTGTCTTGGGAAAGATAATTATCAAACCCTTGGGTAAATTGTACCAAAAATATGAAATTAATCTTAATTTGACATGTTTTGGTTCTCCCTTCTCTCTTTTCTATAGTTCTCTTTGTGTGTGAATATTTGTTGTTCATGGTGAAGTAAACATGTAAGTTGCAAAATCATTTGGAAACTTATTATTATAAGCATGATATGCGAAATTTATCATGTACTAATCTAGAATTAGTGTTGCTAGTAGCATTGGTTGCTACCAAACTACTCCTGTAAGTTGAATTTTTTCTTGAAAATTTAGTTCCTAATATATCTATTTGTACTGCCTTATTTGCCGAAGGAATTGACAAAATTCTTATGCGATTAAATAATTGCTTCTTGCCTAATAGGTAATTTTATTTAATTACTTTAAAGAGTATGGATTGATGGGAGAGAGAAATTCATTTTAAGCTGTACATTTGGCTGTTTTAATTTTCTTGAACAGTCATTAGGGCATTAGAAAGTACTAACATGAGTTATGGTGCAGTGGATGAGGCTGTTCCACCCTTAACTAGAGGTCGAAAGTTTGATTATGGGTATGAAGAAAACTTTGTTGGGAGCGCTGCCACCTTAATGGGCCCTGCAATGCGTGATCCGAATTAGTCGGTGCTCCAATGCGGGCACCAAATGGGAAACCAAACCAAAAAAATAAAAAAGGCCATTAGAAAGTTCGCCTTAGAGGGTGTTTGGATAGGATTAAAATCTGGCCAAACTAGATTTTAATCACTTTTTTAGCTTTTTTAGGTGTTTAGTAAAATTAAAAAAAGCTTAAAAAAAGTTAAAAGTGGATTAAAAAAAACAAAAATTGAGAAGCTGGATACCCCCAGCTTTTTACCTTTTAGATTAAATTTTTTCTAGGTTTGACCCAAACATTTATCTTTTTATCCCTTATATTTTCTTCTAATTCCAACGATACCCTAAACTCTATAGCCCTTATTGATTTTTTTTTGGCCGTTTTTTTCATCTTTTCCCTCCAGTTTTCTCTTCATCTTTCTCCTTTATTTTCAGAGAATCCGTCGTTACATAAAAAATACACTCAAAAATTTTATCGTCAAATCGAGCTTGTGGTAAGTTCTTCTCTATCCGTTCATATAGAATCTTTGCATGTTATTTAAATTTTAAAAATTGATTCTTTTTAATAGTCTGTTTCATTTCTAAAAATTTTATGTTGTTTACAAGCTTGCAATATTACAATATAATACTATATTTATATAAAAAAATATCTTAAAACTTTTATTTTTTAATATTTTAAAATAAAAAAGTAACTTATATTTATAAATTGACCTGACATAATTACTTTACGTTGAAAGTGTATTTAAATAGAAATTATTTTTGAAGTATTAGAATTAAAAATCATAAATAATTCACGTTATTATGTGTTAACAACTATATTTAAGTCATTTTGACAACAAAAAAGTGATTGACAACACTTGTTTACCAAATACATCAACAGATTTTTTTTCAGTTTCAGCACTTCTATCCAAACACATATCTGCTTAATTTAAAAACACTTATTTTAAGTTTTTAATCACTTAAGCTAAAAAATAATTTTTTTAATCCTATTCAAACGGGCTCTTAATCAATTATTAAATTAAAATCTTACCAACTCTCTTCTTTACCGAAAGAAGTAATAAAAAAGTTGAGTTTTTGTGCTAATTATCTTTGAATGAAAATTATAAGTTCAAGTTTATCCGTTTCAACCAAAACGAAAAGGAAAGAACGAAATTTCGTCTGAATAAAATAAAAGTGAAATTTCACCATTTACAAAAGAAATAGAAATGAATATTGTGTATTAGAACCAATAAAAAATATTTATAAAAAATTGTGAAGAAAACTATGGGGTCCACATTAGATATTATACGATTTTGAAATAGGATTGATAAACAAAAAGAAGTTTTTGTTATAAATGTATTTACATTATAGTAAATGTCTATAAAAAAATATAGATAAGATCTATCAAAATCTAATAAGTTTTATCAAGATCTAGTTGATATCAATCAGGATTTGAAGTATTTGTATTTTAGTCAGAAATTAGGAGTATTTTTCTCTATAAATAGAGGGGTTTTGTTCATTGTATTCTCAATCTTATGATCTTTCATCCATAAGAGAAATAAAGAAGTCACCCTCTTCTCTCTCTATTTATTCTTCTTGTTCTTTCTTTATATTACATAACACATTATCAGCACGAGACTCTGCTAAACAAGATGAGATTATAAATCTAAAGGTAATTTCAAAATTAGTAATTTCTTATGTTATCTGTCTTTTGATACTAATAATATAATTATTGTTGAATTTGAGGAAAAATAATTGGTTTGTAACTATTTATGTTTTAAATTTATTCCTCAAGAACAATATTATCAAAAGGGATGATAATATGTTGGGTTCAAGTCCCATTAATTTATGCCTAAGACGTCTTTATATGGGTAAGATGTTGAGTTTGAATCTCAATGCACCATATTGATGATATTATGATGGCTAAGACAAAATAATGTATTTTTAATGAAAAGTCATGAAACTTGTCCATTGAATATGCTCCATTCCAAGAAGTGAATGTGGTAGCAATATATGATAAGTCTGAAAGATGACAATTTGCTCTATTCTATCATATTTATACCTCGATTTGCTCCTGAAGTAGCAATATCATGAAAGAAGTTATAAGCTATCATAATTATATAGGCTTAAGACACAATTATATTCCATTCCTGGGGAATGAGAACCTTATTAATGTAAACGTGCACTTGATTGTGATGGTATCATAACTCACTTCCGAATGAGGAAGAATAACTGAAAAAAGTTATTTTGAAATCTACTTCTAAAGTAGTAAATCAGAAATTTATTCATGTAATAGTAAATCTGAAATTTACTAAAGAAAAAAGTACATATCATGATAAACTTGGAGTTTACTAGAATAAAAGTTCATAAATTGATGTGAACGATTGTGACATCGCGAAGATGTGCATCTCGAGTATTAGACATGTATTGAAGAACTAGAAGATTCTTCGAGAATTGTTTATGTCACTTGTTCTCATGATAAATTAGTTGGACCAACTAATGTTGGGATTGAATTCCTTAAATTTGAAAAGTATAAAAGATAAATATAGGCCCGTTCACCTGTCATGTGATCAATTAAGATGCATCGATATAAGATGATCACATGTACATTTATTGTCAACCTGCCGGTTGACATTTATAAATGTTGCTTGCTCAGTAAAATTGAGTTAAGAGCATAACTTTCAAATTATGTAATCAAGACAATTCATCTTGATGATGATGGTTTAGCATTGAATGCCTTCGATAAATAGCTAAATCATTACTAATGAGAACAAAGCTTCATGTATTGGTCTAAAATATGATATGTTGCATACAATAACACTTGTATGCATTAGGCCAATAAATTATGATTATTTCTTCCCTCTTAATTGGTTCAAGGTCAGAAACCAACTATTCTATCTAATAATTTTGATGTGTGGTATACGATTAAAGAATATACCAAGATACATAAAGATGAAATCTTCAAAGAAAATGGAGGATGTATGTTAGTTTTCCTAACATATGGGGGAGATTATATGCAGCTATGAAATATGTTAGGAATTATCATCAGAGCCTCATTCAAAAGATAATTCAAGTCAAATGTCGAAAGAATCTCATATTAAAGCTGCAAATGCTCTTATTTTGTGTTCCTAAAGGATAAAGTCTATGCATGCGTGAAGTGTGGTAGACTAATCAGTTCCAAATGAAATAATTCTTGAAAAGGATAAGGAGCAAATAATTATAATAAGAAGGCAATATGTTTTTGAAGAGTCTACGACATAACACTTCATAAAACCTTATGAAAGCTTCAAGTACCTGAAAATAATGAAGTGATGAGATCTCAAAATGTTATGTCGCATTATGAACCGATACAAAATGATATATCATTAACGATATCTTTGATACAATTTTGGCGCAATATAGTAAAAGATTATGAGGATCTGAATTCTACGTTAATTTAAGCATGCTGGCATAGAAACATTTATCAAGTGACCTGAAAGAATGCATTTTGGTAAGCATAAAACTTATTTGATTTGCAGTCCAGACACTTGAAGATGTCACACTTGACATGTTGGATATTGTTACTTGACAAACATCTATATGAAAATCACTAAAGAATTCAAAATGCCTGAAGCATATAAAGTTCTAGAAAACTTTTTATTATCCTCATATCATTGAAACTCTTGAAGAGTTTTCAAAAGCAATAGAGTATTTACTTAAATGAGAAACATGCAAAAATTGAATAAAGATCCATTCCGACCTCAAGAAAAGAATGAGGAACTCCTTGGTTATGAAGTACCATATCTTAGAGCAATTGATGCACTAATGTATCTTGCAAATACTACAAGGCTTGACATAACCTTTTCTTTTAGTTAATTTGTTAGCAAGTTTGCAGTCCCAATCTTATTAGTCATGCTGATTTTGGATACTTATCTGACCTACATAAAGCTTGGTCTGAAACAGGCTATGTATTCATATGTGATGGTACTGCAATATCTTGGAGATATACAAAGCAGTCTATCGTAGTCATTTCATCAAATCATGCTGAGGTAATAGCTATTCATGAAGTAAGCCGAGAATGTGTATGGTTGAGGTCCATGATACATTTCATTTAAAAAAAATGTGGTGTGAAATATGACAATCTACCCACAATTTTATACGGAGATAATGCATCATGCATGGCATATCTTAATGGAGGATTCATAAAAGGAGATAGAATGAAGCACACTTCATCAAAGCTTTTCTTTATACATGGGTTACAAAAGAATGGTGATGTCAACGTGCAACAGATTCGTTCAAGTGAAAATGTGGTTGATTTATTCACCAAGTCTTCTCCAATTACAACTTTTAAGAAGATGGTGCATAAGATCAGAATGGAAAAGTTCAAGGATGTTCTCATTAGGGAGAGCAAATACGCGTTGTACTCTTTTTCCCTTTCAAGGTTTTATCCCATCAATTTTTTCCTGTAAGGTTTTTAATGAGGCAGCCTATATGCGTATTGTTAGAGATGTGTACTCTTTTTCCTTCATTACATTTTTTTTTCACTGAGTTTTTTTCTAGTAAGATTTTATCAAGGCACATTATCTATCTAGACATTCAAGAAGGAGTGTTATAAATGTATTACATTATAGTGAATGTCTATCAAGAATTTAGATAAGATCTATCAAGATCTAGTTGACATCTATCATGATTTGAAGTATCTGTAATTTAGTTAGAAACTAGGAATATTTTTTCCTATAAATAGAGGGGCTTTGTTCATTGTATTCTTCCCTCAAGAGAAGAAATAAGAATCGCTCTCTCTATTCTCTCTACTCTTTTTCTTCTTTATTGTTTTATAAAAGTTTTATTTTTTTTGTCATTTTTAATGTATAAACTTTGAGGCTTATAGAATAAGCAAATAATACATTTTTATTTTTTTGAAAAGACTATAATGTCCTTGATCGTTCTTCAACTCACCTTTTTATATATATACTAGATACCTGTGCCCGTGCAAGGCACGAATATTTTGACAACACTAATATGCAAAAGAGATTCAATTTTGGGGAAGATTATTTTATACTTGTTTTAATTGTTTAGTATAAGAATAAGCATTTTGGCAACACTAATGTGCAAAAGAGATTCAACTTTGGAGAAGATTATTTCCTACTTATTTTAATTGTTTAGTATAAGAGTAAAAGAAAAGAAACGTAGTACAATGAACTGATGTTAACATAATATATATACATTCAGTGTGAAACAAAATTGAGTTTGCTAGATTGGTCCAACCAATACAAAAATGATTATATAAGTGTATAAAAATCTAGTTAGATTGTTGCAACTACAGTTGACGACACGTCTTTTGTTTGGACATTCGTGGAAAAGTACATGATGCACGTCTCATTTGAAAGTTTCAACTATATAAGTTGAGGATATATATGTCAATTTTGAAATATTTGTTGCACCATAAAATTATCGAAATACCCTTGATAGTCATTTAATTAGGAACAGAAAAATATTTATAAAAAATTACTACCATATATAATTCAATTACAAAGGTCTAAATAAAAATATTATTAAAATAATACATGAGGACAAAACTAATAAATATAAGAAAAAAATAATATGCATGTGTAACCATTTTATTGAACCATAAAAATGAGGACAAAACTAATAAATATAAGAAAAAATAATATGCAAATGTAACCATTTTATTGCACCATAAAATTACCGAAATACTGTTGGGGTATAAAAAATAAGTAATTTAATAAGGAACAAAAATATATTTATAAAAAATTACTACCATGTATAATTCAATTACAAAAGTCTAAATTAAAATATTATTAAAATAATACATGAGGACAAAACTAATAAATATAAAGAAAAAATAATATGTATGTGTAACCATTTTATTGCATCACAAAATTATCGAAATATCCTTGGTAGTCATTTAATAAGGAACAAAAAGATATTTATACAAAAATAGTGTCATGTATAATTCAATTACAAATGTCTAAATAAAAATATCTATCTCTATATAATAGGAGAGGCAAAACTACCACATGTCAGCACCACAAAAAATCAATAATTTTTTTTTAAATATCTATCTATATATAATAGGAGAGGCAAAACTGCCACCTGCCAGCACCACAAAAAATCAGTAATTTTTTTTTTAAAATTATTTTAAAAATTTATCTAAAAAACTATCTAATTATATCTATAGATATAACCACATTTGCAACAAAAAAATTTAATTAACAAATAATTTGAAAAAAAAACTGCTTACAAAAACTACCCAAGTTTCACTGTTTCTTGCTTCAAACTATTCCTATTTTCATTTATTACTTTCAATCTCCTAACTCTAATTCTTTATACATTCAAATATTCTGTGTTCAATTTTTATTGTCTATTCATCGATTATGCTTTTTGATTAATATTTTGGGTTGCAGGAAAAAGAAAAATCAACGCCAAAAAAATAGATAATAAGACGGGGGTACAAGAGAAACTCCGATCGTTTGTGAAGGAAAAGACGAATAATGAATATTGTAGAATCTCGAGTCTTCAGTGAATTTTGATACGATTCCAAAAAAAATCTCATAAAATACTATTGGTAAGATACACTTTAAATTATATCATCATACTATCTTATTATGAATTGCAATATTTTCTTGAAATTTAAAAAAATTATGAATAAGGGTGATGAAATTAGGTGCACTTTTTCTGCAAAAAAAATTTTGATAAATATTTTTCCTAAAATATGAATTAAGTTTGAAATTTGTGTGTGTTAAATATTGAATTATTTAGAGATGGTATCTTTATCTTAATTAATTGAGACCATTTCATAGAATATAAAAAATAATATAGATCTAAAAATATGAGATATTAATAAATTGAAATGATAGGATGATGATGTTGCTTGCCGGGCTTTTAGATAAATTTATTTATTTAGGATCCTTTTACATTATCTGTTAAGGAGGATTTTATTTTGATTCCCTTATGTTGAGAAATAGATACATTGAGTAGGAAACAAATAGATAGAAAAATGATATTGGGTGGTTATAGTGTGAATAAGATGCAAAAAACGTAATCTTTCATAGCACATTGAAGATCATCAAATAATTAACTAAGAATTTAAAGTATTAAAAATTACATTTTATAATAAAATAAGTCACTATTGGACATAATAGGCATAATAATGTTTAAAGATTGGAGAATAGAGAATGCCTTAGCCTTGAGGCTAATTATTCTTTTCAGTAATAAAATAAAACAAAGTAAATACTGCTCAAATATTGATAACTTCAAATAATGAATTAATTATGAGCTTTATTGAAAAAAATAACAAAAAATACATTTCATGAGTGAGAAATTGTATATAAAGGTGTTCAGTGGAAAAAATATAAATATATCAAGTTTACAAGATAATGGTAAATTTGCAAGACAATGTAATAATATGAAAATTAAGAAAATCAACCTAGAATAAATTAAAAGGCTTATTCGAATTTAAGTTGATAAGGTTATTTGAATTATGATATATTAAGAAATTCTAAGAAACTCATTAAAATTTAGATATATAATAATTTTGTATATATGTCATTTAAATAGTAATTGAGATTAAATTACAAAATATTATATTGAAAATAGCATGAAAAAATGTAATTGCTAATAGTATATACTACTAAAATAATAATATTAATTAAAAATACAACCATTACTCAAATTTTTAGTCTGGCTAAAACAAACTTATGAAACACTTGATCTTATCATTACATAAACTTTAGTTTGGCTAATAAATGTAAGTAACGTCTGAAAGCTAATTATAATGAGATTTTCAAAATAAAATATGTCTATTTTTAGTTTTAATGCTTATATAAATTGATATTCAAGTTAATTTTTTAGAAAGTCAAACTGTTTAAGTTCTAAATCTATGCATTTAGAAAGGAACTATTGTTCTAATTTCTAGAAAAAAAAAAATACTAAAGGGAGTAGAAGGATAAACTAAGGTTTAAAAAGAATTTAAGTCATGTACAATTAGTAAAATGAATATATGATGTAATAATCTTACTGAAATATATGCATATAACCTAAAAGATAGTATGGGTAATGGACAATATTGATTATTATAAAACTTATCAAAGCCAAGATTTTATCTAAAAATATGTTGAACAAAAATTATCGTCTCAATAATATGGTGAATTTCGTTTAAGTATATTTTAAATCCAAATGAAGATAATTTACTATCTTATTACTCTTGTGTCATTATCAAAAGTAATACAAAAAATTAGGGGTGTATAAAGGTTGGGTTGGTTTAATTTTTATTAAAAAAAAAATCAATCATATCGGTTTATTAAAACTATAAACCAAATCAAACCAACATAAAATTGATTTTTTCTGTTTAGGTTGTAGTTGGTTCTTTTTTATTTTTTTGTTTTTTCTCGATTTTTTTTATAAGCTTTAGTTTTTACAATTACATTGTGATATTGTGATTTGAAAACTAGATCAAATATGTTTTCACTCATGTTCTAATGAAAAATCACAATAATGAAAAAATGAGGAGTGAAAAATTCTCTTGAAGCTAAAAAGTAAGATGGAGAGTGAAAAGTTTAAGTTTTAAGTTTATCTTGAATTTTGGATCATTTAATTAGCAATTAATGGAAAATATTACAACTTAAAGGCGCATATATGAATATATATCTACATCTAGTTTCAAAATATTGAAAATTAATAAAATTAATTGAAAAAGTATATTATAACTAATATTTTTTGTATAAAAGGTTGAATTATATATATATATATATATATATATATATATATATAGAGAGAGAGAGAGAGAGAATGTCAGTCTTATTCGGGTTCGGTTTGAGTTTTTTATGGTTAACACCAAACCAAACAAAGAATGTTCGATTTTTTTTTCTAACGCCAAACCAACAAACCAAGCCATAAGTCGATTTTATTCGTCGGTTCGGTTTGACTTGACGGTTTGATCTGTATACCCATAACAAAGATTATTTCATACGATGAGACTATTTTTAAATAAATATCATTTTACAAAAGGACCACCTTATGATCTTCATTACGATTTCTGATTAAATCAAAGATATTAGTGATGATTGTGAACAACTACCAAATAAGTCAAAAAAATAGAAATAAAGAAGTTTTAAGAAACATTTAATTATAATATTCTTTTGTTAAGTAATTATAGCATATTATTAAACTATGTTTAAATTCAATTCAAATTATTTATAGTGCAAACTATATAATTATGACATTTGAGTTTCATCAAAAGATATACAATAATTACTGTATATAACTTTTTGATTTGATTATATAAAAAAATTATTGTTGGATAGTTGCAATGAGATAAGGCAACATTTGTGACATTGGTAAAATGTATGATTTAACAGGCTTAAACAAATCAATTAATACTTTGATATAGTAATTTATATGTGTTAATAATTTTCGCACAACGCACAAGTATTATACTAGTTATTAAAATAATACATGAGGACAAAACTAATAAATATAAGAAAAAATAATATGCATGAGTAACCATTTTGTTGCACCATAAAAATGAGGACAAAATTAATAAATATAAGAAAAAAAATAATATGCATGTGTAACCATTTTATTGCATCATAAAATTATCAAAATACCCTTGATAGTCATTTAATAAGGAATAAAAAGATATTTATAAAAAAATAGTACCATGTATAATTAATGACACAGGTCTAAATAAAAATATTATTAAAATAATACATGAGGACAAACTAATAAATATAAGGAAAAGACAATATGTATGTGTAACCATTTTATTGCACAATAAAAATAAGAACAAAACTAATAAATATAAGAAAAAAACCATATGCATATGTAACCATTTTATTTACTACTATATATAAGTAAAGGTTGAGGTCACTAAAATTATCGAAATACCCTTGGTAGTCACCCCAACCTTCACTTATATATAGTAGTAATAAAACAAATAAAACATATATATATATATATATAGTTGTGCAATATCTCTTTCAATGGTTGTGTAATTGTGAAAGCTCAAAATGGGTTAGAGAAAGGGTCTTACTTCTCTCTAACCCTATTCTTCTTAACCCCCCATCTCTTTGACCAAATCAGCCACCCGATATGCAAGAACCATCTCCCCCTATGGCTTCCCCCACCTATATCAACGATATTTCCATGGCAAATAATCAAATCTCCTATAAAGATGCATTCTCCAATCAACTACTTTCTACCGACCTACCCCTAGAATCAACCTGCCAGGAGGGAGAGTTCAACCCTCTGGAGGGGGATATAGTTAACTTATTGATAGAGGATAAAAATGCTTCTACGGTTCTTGGAAATTCTCGGTTATCATCAAGCCTTTTAAAAAAAAATTCACCTTGCAATATCTAAAAACTAAATTGGAAGCCAATCCGTCCACTATCTCTTATCGACTTGGGCTTCGATTTCTACACGGTAAAATTCAATGACTCGAAAAGTCAAGCTAAAGCTTTACAAGAATGCCCATGGTTTATTGTCGGAACCTTTATCTTCGTAAGAAAGTGGGAGCCCAATTTCATCCCAAGTGCGATAAAAATTGATTCCACAACAATCTGGGTCCGTCTTTCTCAACTCTCTACGGAGTTCTATGATGCCCAAGTTCTCCAAAGAGTGGGGCAAAAAATTAGAAAGTTAGTGAAGATCGATGCTTGCACATCGGCAACTCTGAAGGGTAGGTATGCCCGATTATGCATCCAAATCCAACTGGGGATCCCTGTCATAGCCCTCATCAACATTGGTGGCCACCAACAGAAAATCATCTATGAGAGGAATGTGCTTCTATGCACATCGTGTGGCAGGTTAGGTCATACAACCGAAAACTGCCACATTCCAAAAAGTCCGGTAGATCATACAGATCCAATCGTACCATTATCACTGAAGAATGAGATAAAGTGGCAAACTGTGACTTTTACCAAAAGAAAGAAAAAGCACCAGTCTAGCAAAGAAGATAAGATCACAGAGTCAGCGATAGGTAAGTCTCCTATCCCTTCTCCATCGCCCTCTCCGCCCATTTATGGAAACCTTCGCGGCGGAGGGATTCTAGGAAAGCCCAAGCCTTCTGGGCAAATTCGAGAAAAGGCTAAAGTGGGTGACTCTTCTGGGTCTCCCTACCATTTTTACCAAGGCTAAACCTAAGTGCCCCACCCCAACTTCAAATGGGCCCCCTTCTTAAGGTCCAAGAGAAGTTTGGAGCAACACTTCAACCCTCCTTATCATCTGGGCCCATCATCCATCTAAACCTGCGAAGGCCCAACTCGGAAGGGCCTCCTTCACTTATTCCCTTCTCTAATTTAAACAGTCTCCTTCCTTCTACGAAAAGAATTAAAAAGAAAGAGTCCCCTCATGATTGTTAGAGCTGAAAATACTCCCACGCCGGTCGAAAACCCCTCAGCTTCACAAGATGATTTGATGGACTTTGTCCATCACATTGACATAACATTTAATGCTAGTGTCAATACCAATGAGCAAGCCCCTCACCTCCCTCCCTTTATATAACTTATACTAACAATATGGAGATTATGCAAAACTCTAATGTCAAACTCCATGAACATCCCTCAGAGCTCAAATATGATCACCCTATTTACGACATCTCTGCCTTTAGACTATCTTTCAACCTCTTGGCTGGAAGTATGTCTCTTCAATCAAACAGTACCCCTTCATGCACAATGGGAGAGGAGACAGGTCATTCTCTTCATTCAAGATCCAAGGTACCTGGCTCAACTAGCCATGGAATGCCTGCACCAGGGTCTGTCCAGCTTTGGCCAAAATGTGTGGATGACTACACTGCTCCACTTGATAGCTCAACCTTTCAGGAGGAATTATCACCGGAGAACCTATCAACCATCATGAACTAAATAAGCATAGGCTTACCTTTCATCCTACCCCTAAATCCCCTTCTATTGGTCCAGGATCTAACTTTTGTGAGTCCACCTGGGGAAAGACACCTCTCTTTATTATCCCCTTGATCCTCTCTTCATCATAAACACCTCTATCTCTAGAGATAATAGAAAGAGAAAAAACTTTGGAGGCTTTGAGCGAGAGAAACAGAGAAATAGAAAGGCTGCTAGCTCAGCTGAGAATCCCCAAAATAGATGTCTTTACTCTGGAAAGTCCTGTAAACCTAGATTTTATGGATCTTATCCACGAGATGGTCATTGTGCTATTTACCCAAGTACTGACAATGCTAGAACTAAAGCTAAATATGCCAAGCCTTGTGTCACTCCACTTTCAAGAAAAACAAAGAACATGGAGTTAGTTGTCCCCTTTAACCCACTGGAGAAGGGGAAAACAGTCATGCAGGATCCACCATTACCCCCCAAATCACTGATAAAGAGCTGCCTGATTTGGAATACTAGGGGGGTCAATGATGTGGAGTTTAGAAAGCATTATAAGTTCATGATAAGTGTCCACCAGCCTTGCATCCTAGCCTTCCTAGAAATAAGGATGACAGACCACAAGAATCTCTCTGAAGAGCTGGGTTATCAAAACTTTATTGAGTCTAGTGCTACTAACAACTCCAGTAGCATTGTCATCATGTGGATAGAGGATAATATTTCCATCAACAACCTCTTTATCTCCTCCTAGGCCATCCATGCAACTGTTAAGGTTTGTTTTCTCTTCTCTATTTGGGTCCTTAGTATTATCTATGCTAGCACTGTTTTTAATTCTAAAAAACTCATTTGGGATGAGCTAATGTCTGTGGCCGACCACTTACCTTCATTGGGTAGTAATAATTGGTTAATGGATGGGGATTTTAATGAAGTCTTAAGGAGAAGTGAGAAGCTTGGTGGTAGCCATATTAGCCTCTATAGGTTATATCTTTTTTGGGATTACATCAATCATTGCAACCTCATGGACCTTGGGTTTAGGGGAAGCAAGTTCACTTGGTCTAATATGAGATATAGGAACAGGCAAGGCTTAATCATGGAAAGGCTAGATAGATGTCTTGCCAATGATCAGTGGATCCTCCAATTTCCTGAGGCCTCTATCCTTCATCTCTCTAGAATCTACTCGGACCATTCTCCCCTCCTTCTCAATCTTACTAGAACCCCTCATTCTTAGCCTATACCCTTTAGAGTGGAATCCATGTAATGTAACCACCTAGAGTTCAACAATCTCATCAGGAATTCCTTTCTTAAGGAAGCTGAACTCACAAATGCCACTCTTCTCTTTGCTGATATAGCTAAAACCCGGAATAAAGAGATCTTTGACAATATTTTTCAAAAGAAGAAGCAACTCTTAGCTTGGCTGGCTGGGATTCAGAAGTCCCCTTAGTACCCAACCAATCCCTTCCTTCATGAGCAGGAAGAAACCCTTACCAAAGAATTGAACTACATCCTAGACTAGGAAAATAAATTCTAGAAACTTAAATCTAGAATCAACTGGATCATTGATGGAGACATGAACATCAAATTCTTCCATACCCCCACTCTCAGCAGGAGTATAATAAACATGATTAACTCCCTCCAAGATAGTGGCTCTTGGATCTATGACCCTGCAGAGATCACTAGGGCCATTACCTCTTTCTATACCTCCATCTATACTTATGACCACATTTTCTTACCTCTAAGGTGGCAGACTAACCCTCTAGTCTGGGATTTATTAATCCTTTTAATCACTCTCTCCTTTATTTCATACCTATTCTTGAGAAAATCAAGAGAGCTATGTTATCCTTTGCTCCTTCCAAAGCCTCGGGGCTGGATGGGATGCACCCCTTCATGTAGCAAAAGTACTGGAATACTATGACTCTTATCCTCTAAGAGTTCTGCAGTTCTACCTTCACCTCTAGGACCATGGATCCCACTGTTAACACTACTTACCTTTGCCTTATCCCCAAGTGTAGAGATGCAACCACCTTGAAAAATTTTAGACCTATTGGTCTTTGTAACACCTAGTACAACATCATAACCAAAATCATCACCAATGGATTGAAACCCCTCATCCATTATATAATTAGTCATAATAAAAAAAGGTTCCTCTAAAAGGGGAGAGCTTATGATAATGCCATCATTGTTCAAGAATACCTGGATCACTTCAAGATGATGAAAGGCCATAAGGCCAACATGATCCTTAAGATAAATCTCGAAAAAAAATTCAATAGGTTGGATTGGTCTTTCATTAGACAAGCCCTAGCCTTCTTTAACTTCCCCCTGAGTTGTCGAAACTCATCCTCTTCTGAATTTTTTTCTCCTCAATCTCAGTGCTGGTCATTGGGAACATAACCCCTAATTTCATTTCTACTAGTGGAATAAGACAAGGGGACCCTATGTCTTCATACCTTTTTATCTTATACATGGAACTTCTGTCAAGAAAAATCAACCATAAAGTAGATACCCTCCAGTGGTTCCCCATTTCCATAAGCAAAAAGGGTTCATAAATTTTTCACCTCTTCTTTGCTGATGATTTAACACTCTTTGCAAGAGCTGATGTTCATAAATATCACACCATTATCAACACCCTGGACAGTTTCAGCAAACACTCAGGCCAAAGAGTGAATACCAGCAAGTCCAAAGTGCTTTTCTCCCAAAATTATAGTGCTATCTCTAAGCTCAATCTGTCCTCTATCCTTGGCATCAAAACTAGCAACTACTTTAGAAATACCTTGGTTTTCCAACCTTTCACAAGAAATCCACCCCTGAGGACTTCCAATTCATGCTTGATAACATGAACTCTAAGCTGGCAGGCTGAAAAACTAAGTACCTCAACATGGCTGGTAGTATTACTCTGGCTAAAGGTTGCCTAGGTAGCATTCCAAATCATGTTATGCAATACATCCTCCTGCCCAGTAAAATTTATAAGCTGATTGACAGATCTCAGAGGAATTTTATTTGGGGTCCACTGACTCTAGGACAATATGCATATGTCAGATGAGATACCATCACTAAACCTAAAAAGGAGGGATGGTTAGGGATCTAAAGAGCTAGCATAAAAATGATACTCTTATCAGTAATCTAGCTTGGAGGTTTCACTCTAACCCCTTAACCCTATGGGCCAGGATTCTTATTCATGAATTCAAGCCCTTCTCTACCATAAGCTCTCCTGGCACCTCTAGAAAACCTTTAAAACATGGGGAAGCCTTCAAAGAGGATGGGATTTTTGTAGGGATGCCATATGCTGGTCCATCCACAATGGTAATAAAGTTGATGTCTGGAGGTATTGTTGGATCCTATCCTCTCCCCTTTTAGGAGCATCATCCAGGGCCCTACCCCAAACCTTAGCTCTCTCTTAACTCTCTCTAGTTTTTGGCTTAGTGATAGCTGGAACCTAGATGCCTTACTTTTTGAGGTTTCCCCTAATATTCTTCATACCATCAAAAACACCTTTTTCCCTAATTAAAACATCATGAATGATACCGCCTTGTGGCTCTTAAGTGGATCCGAGTTATGCTCTTGCAAGAGCTCCTATAACCATATCTATAACAAGAGAACCAACCTACCCAGCAACTCTAGGTCATGGGGTTGGATTTGAAAAGCTACCATTCTCTCAAAGCTAAAAAATTTTCTTTGGCTTTTAAATCACAATTGTCTCCCTACAAAAGTAACCTTAACTAACAAAGGCATAAATATCTCTCCTTACGGTATAACCTCCAGGAGCATGTCTAACATCTCTTCTTTGACTGCAATCAGGCTAACACTTTTTGGAGGGAACTGATACAATAATACCATGGTGATGCTGATATCACCATCCATAGTTTCTCCCCCACTAACTGGGAAGACACCTGAAAATTGCTCAATCACACCAAGTTTGACAATTATTTTGACTGGCCTACTTTTCTACCTTTTTTCCTTTAGGCTATTTGGACTACCAGGAACAAAAATATCTTTAACAACAAATGTTGTACCCCATCCTTCAAGAAAGCCTACAGAAGCTGTGGAATTCTTTCACATCAGTATTCTTTCCAATTGTAATCCTCACATCACTATCTCAATCAGATGGTCCCCCCCAAACATGAATGCCTACAAGTTAAACATTGACGTGGCTTGTTTGGGCAACCCAGGTAAAAGGGGGATTGGGGGAGAGGTGAGGACGCTACAGGAAACTGGGTGGTGGGTTTCATGTAAAGCTTCTACCATACCTCTAATAACTTCATGGAGCTCATGGCTCTTAGGCAGGGCCTCATTATTGTTTTGGAGCACAATTTGTGCCCTGTGGAGATTAATATAGACTCTCAAGAGGTCATCAACTGGTTAGCTAAAGGTCACTTGTTCTATAATCCTATTATTGATGAATGCAGGTCTTTGATAAGAAGGTTGGACAGACCTTCCATTCACCATAGCTACAGGGAGCAAAATAGGGTTGCCGATGCCATGGCTAAGCCAGGAGCAAGGATAAATTACTATAATGGTTGTAAAGTTTTTGTATCTTTTGTAGCCCATGATGTTTGCGCAGATTTAGAAGGAAAATGTTATCTTCAAAATATTCCTTCGTACTCAAACTGTTTAGGGCAAAGCCCAATTATTTTTGTAATGGAGTCAGATTAAGCTTCAGAACCATGTAATTCTGGTTATTTATATTACCATTCGCTAATTATCAAAAAATAAAAAGTTCCGTAAAGCTTTCTTTTAAATATGATTGAATAGGAAGTTAGGTGTAAAGAGTTAATAAGTTAGCATTTGATAATACATTTTAAAATATTTTTGGTAAGTTACTTTTTGGTGAAAATTTGAGTTAGGTTTCACCATATGTTTGACTATAATATTTGAAAAATATATTTTGCTTTGAAAAGTTCCCAAAGAATTTCACCCAAATACTAATTTTTTCTAGTATTTAGAAATTTGAATTATTTGTCAAAAATATTTATGATAAATTGTAAGGCCAAACATTATTTGCCTATTTTTTTCTCAAAAACTACTTAGGAAATCTATAGCCAGATGGGTCCCAAATATCGAAAGTGATGTTTGGTCCCTAATATCGAAAGCGATGTTTTCTTTTAAACAAATTAAAAAAGAAATTAAGATAAATAAATTGAAACAGAAAAGCATATAATAAATGTTTTAATTAAGTTAGAAATATCTGTTACATAAATTATAGTCCTAATTTTTCTTCAATTTCCAAGGTGATTTTAAATGTCTAAAAAAACAATATATAAAGACCAACATTGTGTAATTAAGATCTAATTTCTTTTAATCCAAAGTTCAAAAAATAACATAATGAAGCTGATTTCCATCCTTGCTCTTCTATGCTTCCTTCTCCTCAGTTCTACATCCTCTGGTGTGTACCATTAATCCCCACACCACTAAATTTGTAGGATAAAGTATAATATTTTTATTAATTTAAAAATCATGGAATTACATTGAGTATGTTATTATTGTTGATTAAGAAATCATGGTATGATTCTTATGAAGCATATATTTAAGTTATAACTGCTACAATAATAATTATAATTTGTATCTCGATTTCATATAAGTTGGGATCGGGCTGTTCTTGCTTCTTGGTCTAAGATCAAGAGAAGAACAAGATTGGATCTTTCTCTTTTTTCTTGTTTACCTTTCTCAATCAATTAATATTTTTTTTAATTGATTACAATCTACTGCCAATATACTAACAATTTTATTTATTTATTTTGTGTGCAAAGGGAGCAATTTGGAGGGGAAATGCACTGAGACGCTATGCTATGTGGGGATAAAAATGGAGAATTGTAAGATAGGGGAATGCATGGTCAATTGTGCAAAGACTTATAAATCTACTATTTTTGGAGAATGTCCATCACATGATAGGTGTTTTTGTGGTGTTTCTTGTTGTGTTGAGAAAGCTAATTATCAAACCCTTGGGTAATTTGTACTAAACAAAATTATCAATCAAACAAGAAGTTAATCTTAATTTGACATGTTTTAGTTCTTCCTTCTCTCTTTTCTACAGTTCTCTTTCTGTCTGAATATTTGGTGTAAGTTGCAAAATCATTTAGAAACTTGTTATTTTCCAAGATAAGCATGATATGCGAAATTAATCGTCTAGTAATCTAGAATTATTATTATATATATATATATGTTCACATCTTTAAGATTGAATTTTTCTTGAAAACTTAATCCCTAGTATATCTGTTTTAACTACCTCATTTGCAGGAGGAATTGGTAAAGTTCTTATGTGATTACAACAACAACAAACCCACTATATTCCCACATAGTGGGGTCTGGGGGGTAAGATGTACGCAGTCCATACCACTACCTCCGGTGAAGTAGAAAGGTTGTTTCCGATAGACCCCCGGCTCAAGACATGGAATAATACACAAATCCTTAATAAAGCATGGAACAAGATGTCATAACAAGAATAATACCCTACCAAGTAATGCCCTACCCCAGCGACCCAAAATGGCACTAGCCTTCTATCCTAATCCGCGTCTTCCAGATCTTCCTATCTAGGGTCATGTCCTTTGTGAGCTGTAACTGCTCCATGTCCCACCTGATAACCTCTCTCCAGTATTTCTTCGGCCTACCCCTACCCTGCCTGAAACCATCCAAAGCAAGCTTCTCGCACCTACGAACTGGGGCATTCGTGCCCCTTCTCTTCACATGTCCGAACTATCTCAAACGGGCTTCTCGCATCTTGTCCTCCACCGAAGTCACTCCAACCTTTTCACGAATAGTCTCATTTCGAACTCTGTCACCCCTAGTAAGCCCACACATCCAACGCAACATCCGCATTTCCGCCACCTTCAATTTTTAAATGTGAGAGTTCTTGACTGGCCAACATTTCGCTCCATACAACATGGCCGGATGGACTGCCACCCTGTAGAATTTGCCTTTAAGCTTAGGCAGTACCTTGCTATCACACAACACCCCCGAGGCGAGCTTCCACTTCATCCATCCCGCCCCAATCCGGTGGGAGACATCCTCGTCAATCTCACCATTTCCCTGAATCATGGACCAAAGATACTTGAAACTATACCTCTTACACACCGCCTGGGAATCTAACTTTACTACCACTCCGTCTTCCTGCCTCAAGTCATTAAACTTGCATTCCAAATATTCTGTCTTGCTCCTGCTCAACCTGAACCCTTTAGACTCAAGGGTCTGTCTCCACACCTCTAATTTATTATTTACACCCCCTGCATCTCGTCAATCACAACTACATCATCTGCAAAAAGCATACACCAAGGCACCTCTCCTTGAATACGCCGCGCCGCGTCAACACATCCATCACCAAAGAAAACAAGAACGGGCTAAGAGTAGATCCCTGGTGCAACCCTGTCACGACAGGGAAATGCTCTGTGTCTTCTCCCCGCCATCCTCACCTGAGTCTTGGATCCATCATACATGTTCTTGATTACTTTGATATATGTCACGGGGACCTTGCTCACCCCAAGCATCTCTAAAGAACCTCCCTAGGGACTTTGTCGTACGCCTTCTCTAAGTTGATAAACACTATGTGCAGATCCTTCTTCCTTTCGCTATACTGCTCCACCAGTATCCGCACCAGGTGAATCACCTCCGTCGTCGAGTGCCCGGGCATAAATCCAAACTGGTTCTCCGAGATAGACACTTTCCTTCTCAATCTCAACTCGACCACTCTCTCCTAAATCTTCATAGTGTAGCTCAATAACTTAATACCCCTATAGTTATTGTAGCTCTGAATGTCACCCTTGTTCTTATAAAGAGGGATCATTGTACTCCATCTCCAAGCCTCGGGTATTTTTACCAACTTGAAAATGTCGTTAAACAATTCAGTCAACCACCTTAAGCACGCTTCGTCAGAAAACTTTCAAAAGTCCACAGGAATCTCATCAGGCCCCGTCACCCTACCCCTACGCATCCTGCGAACAGCTTCTTTAACATCTTCTACCTTAAAACGTCTACAATAACTGAAATCACGACAGTCCTCTGAGTGCTCCAGCTCCACTAACACAATATCTCTATCCCCTTCGTCATTCAATAACCTATCAAAGTACGACTGTCATCTCTTCTTAATGTGATTACTGATTTATATTCCATTCGTTTCGTTTTAGTTGGTTCTCTTTCTAAAAATATTTGTTTTAATTTAGTTAATTAAGTTTTCAAGAAAAATTCAATCTACCTACCTACCTACCTATATATATATATATATATTAAAAGAGTGAAGGCCCTTAGAAAAGTGATTTGAACTTTTTGTCTTTCATTAAAAGACTTTACTTTAGACAAAATCGTCTTTTCACTTATTTTTTTATAATAATTATTATATTAATAATATCAAATATTGAGTATAATAAATATATGAAAAAAATAAATAGGATTTTTAGTTGATATATGGAAAGATTATATGGAATTCATGTTTTAGTTCATAACTTCGTATATGGAAAAATTATGGGAATTCTATTATTAATCAACTAGGAATTAGTTTATATATGGAAATACTGTAGGAATTCTATTATTAATAAATTAGGATAACACTTAACTCTGTAGACAAAATCATTTTTTATTATTCTTTAAAAAATTTAAAAACTAAAAAATTCAGTAAAATTTAGTTCCTAAACCTTTCCTTATTTGAATTATATACCTAGATTTAGAAATTTTAAATCAATTAAAAATTGTATCTTAAATAAATCTTCAAAAACTTAATCAATTGTTAGTACTATTTTAGCATTTTTTCCCCCTTCACGTATGTGTCCTTATGGGTAGAAATTTTGTCTACAATTAATTTTAGTTATAACTTCTTTTGGTCTGACTATTTAATTTAAGTAAGAATTTGTAATATTTGACAATTCTAAATCAATTAGAATTTTATCTTATTTATATAAAAAAATCTATAATTTTATTTAAATAATATCTTAGATCAAAATTTACAAGAAACATAGCTCTACTTCTACTTTTCTTTTCTTATTCCGTTATTAATTCAAGTTCTCTTTATTTATTTTTTGTGTCCGTGTATTCATTATTATCATCTTCTCTGTCTTTCTTTATTCCTTTAGTTAATGACTTTAAAGATTATATATAACTTATGATTAAATAATCAATAAGTGATAATGATTTCTCCTCTTTTGATAATTTCTCGTGTTTTCTCTTTTAGTAGAAAACTTTTGATCGAAAATTGAAAGAAATAAGCATGTCGCCATCGAATGAAGTGGTCAAAAATATCAAAGGCTTATCTCTTTTTTTCTTTGTTTAACTGTGACTTTGATTTGATTATGTTATTTAACTATTTCGTTGGTATTGTAGTTGAGTCTAATTAAACTTGTTAGCTGAGTTCTAAATATATGGTTATAATAAGTGTTAAATCTTGATATGCATAGCTTTTGTTTGAATGATAACAGATAAATTTAGGATTATAGTCGACTCTTTCAATTTTACGCTCACTAATTATGTTTGAAGGTGGATCAAATACATTATTCGTTGTAAATCGGGTCTAATCTATCTACCTCCTATTATAAAATTTTGAATAGAAATTTTAATTGACAAAATATCTTTCAAGAAATCTTGTCAATATTTGAAAATTATACATCAACCAATGAAGCTGACAAGCCTAAAGAATCCAAATAAAATGATAATTGTGTTAATATGAAATTGAAGAAGTTGAAAGAAGAGATTGAGGGGATTAAAGAAAGAGAGAAGAGGTGAAGGAGAATGGCTCAAGAGAGGGCTAAAGAAAATATCTTCATTTTTGTAAACTTTCTTGTGTTTAAATTAATATACATATAGATGCTTTTCGGTTGGTTAATTTCTACTTTTTCATGAAATTGGATAATAGCGCAAAGCAACCCTAATGTGGAGATGCTAACAAATAAAAAATACAAAAAAATTTTTAAAACACCGTCATGCTTTTTTATATTTTAAGTAATTTCATAAAATTGAACTCACTAAATTGAGGTACACGCGCGAGGCGCGTAAACCTAAACTTGTATATATAATTTACTAAGGCCTCATTTGTTTGCACTTAATAGAGGTCTGAATCTGAATGGTTCAGACTTCAGACCATTAAGTGTAATTATTTTTTATTAAGATTTTAGCTCTTAATAGGTCTGAATAGGTTTTAATCATTCAGATCTAGAATCAAGTCTTAATAGGTCTGAAGAGATGTTCTGGTATTTGATAATATTCACCCCTCTATTCATAATCAGCAGTCACCACCACTAACCACCTTTGCCACCGCTACCATTGTCAACCACCACCCATTACTACCAACCACCTCCACTATCACAACCACCATCGAAAACAAATATCGCTACCACCAACT
>NC_061114.1:198557601-198709583 GCF_002878395.1 Capsicum annuum
GTCGACAACACCACCATCATCAATCACTACTGGCCAATCTCTACTACCGACCAACTCATTTATCACAACTAGCACCACCACTAACTACCACTAATACATCACAACCTCCACACATTCTTCGACCGCCACCACCATTATCACTAGTAACGCCATCTCTACCACCACTTCAACCACTACCATCGCTACAATTATCTATACTAACAACTATATCCACCATTCCAACAAAAAACATCTCCAACTAGCACCAACACATCATCAACCATAATGCATTCATGTTTCAGCCAACACAATCAACACCTCAAACTACTAACATCAAACAATGTCACATCGCAACCACCATCACCACCATCAATCACTACCATCATAACAATCATTACAATACCAACCATCACAACTATCACCACCAACATTATTTATCACTAACATCACTCATTGTCACCGCAACCACAATAATAAACCATCTTCACTAACACTAACAAACATAAATGTTTTTCTCAATCAAATAATAATTTTCTTGTATTAAATTACAAACTTTTATAATATATAACTAATTTTTTATTTGAATTATATTTTTTATTTTATTATATATACAAATAAAATTTTTTCGTATATTCAGATATTGAAAAACAAACAGTCTTAATCATTCAATTTTCAGATCTAAAGACACCATCTTAATCATTCAGATGTGCATTCAGATTTAGATGTCTGAATCTTAAAAACACAAATGTAGCCTAAAAGTGTGAAGGCCCTTAGAAAAGTGCTTTGAACTTTTTGTCCTTCATTAAAAAGACTCTTCTTCAGAAAAAATTATTTTTCACTATTTTCTTTAATTTATTATTTAATGATTTTTAATTATATTAACTAAACCTCCTAAAATAAATGGGATTCCTAAAATATATGGAATAAGAATTAATTAATATTTTCCTTTCTACTATTCAATTAGAAAAAACACTCTTAAAATAGGACTCTACTAAGGAAATACTTCTATAAATATTGAGATGCATGTTAAATTAGAGAATAATACTCTGTAGGTTTTATGTTGTACTGTCGGTAGTACTATATTTCTTGGAAAAACAAAAACTACCATAAAAAGTTTGATTTTATGTTGTACCATAGGTTTTTTATTTCGGTAAATATTTTTTTTCTTTACGAAAACTATCATTATTTTTGGAACAAAGTTCCCTACTAGACTACTGCTATATAAAAATTATTGTACGTGAGATTATAGGAGTAGAAAGTCATTTTATTTTCAATTTATGAATCCTTTTTTGTAGCGTGAGGCTCTTTTCTTTTTAATTTAATTACCTTACATCATTTGCACTTTGGAGTTTCTTTTGTAACATCAATCTAAGTTCATCGTTTGAAGTATTTTTGTGGCTAGCCTGCTTTGTGTGATTATTTTTTTTATATTTAATTTGTGTATTTATAATTAAATTTTTATGGAAGGAGAAGTGTGTACAATCTAACTTTTGAACATGTTAATAACTTTCAATTTCGTTTTGAATGTAGTGTATCCATGAGGTCATGACAATAGAATTCAACGTGTGTATATATATGTATCTTCTTTGTTTCATTCAAGTCATTCTTTAAGGTCAAAGTTTTCACTCAGACGAGAATTATTTTCATCAACATCAAAGCTTTGTGATCACTATTGTATTATTTTGTTGTAGTTTACAGGTCGTAGATGAATATCGGTTGGCTTTGAAGAATTTCTTGTGTAAAGGTTAGGTTTACTTGTATGGTTTTGATATCTTATTATCTTATTATTTTATTTTAATTTATAGATGGTAGATGAATGCCGGTCTAACTTTGAAGAATCTTTTTAGGTAAAGGTTAGCTTTAGTTGTATCGTCTTAGTATCTCTATTAGTTTATTATTTTGTAATAGTTTACAGTTCATAGATGAATGTCGATCAGCTTTGAGAATTTTTTTTGTGTAAACTTTAAGTTTAATTGTATTGTTTTGATATATCTTTTATCGTACTATTTTGTTGTAATTTACAGGTGGTAGATAAATGTTGGTCGACTTTGAGAAATTTTTTCAGGTAAAGTTTAGGTTTAATTGTATTATTTTAATATCTCTGCTTTGATATTTTTTTTTTATGTAAAGTTAGGTTTAGTTGTATTATTTTGATAGCGCTATTATTGCATTATTTTTTTATAGTTTCCAAGTAGTAGATGAGTATCGGACGGCTTTGAGAAAATTTTTGTGTGTAAAGATTACATTTAATTGTATTATTTTGATGTCTCTATCGTTGTATTATTTTATTACAGTTTACAGTTGGTAAATGAATGTCGATCGACTTTTAAAAATATTTTTGGTAAAGGTTAGGTTTAATAAATAATTTCTCCATCTTTACACATTCAAAAGATATTAAATTTAATTATTGTTAAACAAATATCCTATTTAGTATAAAATTTGAACTCATTAAAGTGAGACACACGCGCGAGGCGCATACACCTAAACTAGTATATATATATATATATATTTTGTGATTTTTTTAATTTAAAAAAAATAAATATTCACCTTAACATTATACACAACCATTAAACATAGTCATATTAAATTCCTTTTATCATCAATACTATTAAACTTTTCTCATTTATATGCTATGTAAAAAGAGAAAAAAATAAAAATCACTAGTTAAATAAAAGTCATATTAATTTCTTTAATGTATTTTATTAATTAATGCTTCACTCATTCTCCTATTCAAAAGTCTTTAAACACAATCTAATGATCATTTTTCTAGCCAAATAACATTTTAAATTTAATTGCGTATTGGCTCAAATCTTAGAAAGGCATATTTTAGCGCTGCTGATTACTTAGGTTTAATTGTAAATTATATAAAATATATAGAGATTGATAATTTTTAAGAATAATATTATATAAGGTTGATCCTTAATTAACAAATATGTTAGCTTTATTTTATTTTTTTTCTACTTTATTTGTTTTTAGTTTTCACCTCTGTAACTCGAAAAAATTGAAGGAAAGGTGTCATTTAAGTTTTAAACGAAAGATTGACGACATTGACCAACTTAAAGTGTCAAACATAATTAGAAAACTTGATTAAGTTATTGTGGACTTGATTAATATTTTTAAAACTTTCTAATCTTTTCAAAAAATACAAATCAACCCGCACGCCTCTCCTCTCCAAATGAACAATCTCTCTCCTCTCTCTCTCCCAACAGTTCTGCAAAATTTCTCCCTTCAATTCCCGTCGATTTCAACCTCTGACAAAAAATAGCTGGGTGAGTTCCTTTTCGACTTTCACCCGTCAATCGACGTGACAACAGTGTTCTCCGGCGACAACAACTTCGAGTTCTTCGTCGTCCCATTTCTTCTTTCATAGATAAAAAATTATGTCTTTTTAATTATGAAGAAAAAGAGGAACTTGAGAAAACTTCTCTTCTAGTATTGGTTAACAATTTCAATATTTCTTGTTGAAATTTAAAATGTGGACTAAAGAAAACTCAAATTTCTGGCATTTCTTCTCTACTCTTTTCGGTGTGAAATATAATTTTTTGTTGTTATTGTAGTTCTTGTTGTCGAACTATTGATTAGATTTGTTGGTGTCTTTTGAGTTTTTGAAGTTTAATTTTTGTTGTTTGTGTTTGTACAAATGCAAAACAACAATGTTGGTGATTTTTGGTCACCGTTGATGTTCTTAGTGTGCGCGTTTTGTTAGTGTTTCTGGGTTGATTTATTATTTTTCTTGGTAAAAATAGTGTATTTGATATTAAACGGTGATAGTGCTGTTATTTTATTGAATAAAATCTTGGTATTATTTTTTCTGCAATAGATGAACCATTAGATGCAACAGATGAGCCATCTGATGCAATAGATGAGCCATTTGATGCAACAAATGAAACTCTGATGTAACAGATGAAAATCTGATGTAGAAGATAAAGATCAGATACAACAGATGAAAATCTGATATAATAATAAAAATCTGATTCAACATATGAACAATCTAACAGATCATTCATCTGTTGCGACTGACGAATCTTCTATTTGGAAGAAACCTAAACATTTATGACAGTTGATAACAGTTTTAATATATAACTCATTTGAAAATAGATGAGTGATCTGTTTCAACAGATAAGTGATATATTTTTATTATTTACAATGGATTTTTCATCCGTTGTAATAAATAACCTACCTGATACAATAGATGAGTGATCTATTTTTACTGTTTCCAACAAATTACTCATTTATTACAACGGGTTGGTTATATGTTACAACAGACAACCTACCTGGTGTAATAGAAGAGTGATCTATTTCAATAGATGAGTGATCTTTTTTATTGTTTCCAGCAGATTACTCATATGTTTCAACAAGTTGGTTATATGTTGCAATAGGTAACATACCTGGTGCAATAGACCAGTCATCTATTTCAATAGATGAGTAATCTATTTTTATTGTTGCAACAAATTACTCATTCATTACAACAAGTTAGTTATATATTGCAACAGATTACCTATCTGGTGCAACAGATGTGTGATCTGTTGGAACTTTTATTTTACTATTGTAAATATCAGATATACTGTCATCCCTTTTTAGCGATGTATTAATCAATTATAATCTATTTTATGTTCCTGTTATTTTTAGATTATATGGTTCCCAAGAGAAAAGAAACTGAATCAAGTCCAATTAAAGGAACAAGTGAAGCAGCTAGGCTATATCCACCACTCTATGAGCTTGCTTTACAAGTGTTATCTTAATCAGAAGCAGAAGATAATGAACATGGTAAGAAGGAATGTTTCAAAAGAGATGATCTTAATGCTAATAGCGCTTCCACCGAAGAGTTGGTAAAAACCTTCAGCATTGATAGTTATCCTGTGAGAATGCAGTATGATGGTTCCACAAATTTAATGGGTGATTTTGTGGTTAAGTCATCTATGAGAAAATCTTTTGACGCCTTTAGAAAAATATTTCGAGAACAAAATTTGAAAGCTTATTTTAGGGACAGCTGCTTTGGGCAATATCTTGATTTACCGGAGGACAATAATGCTCATTTCTAAATGAAAATGGTATATGATCTTCTTAGGTGTAGGTTTATGTATGAAACAAAGATAAGATGGATGAGGTGTGGATAAATTACTATGGCATGCATGTTTGTTTTGATTGAAGGGAGTTTGCCATAGCTACTGGATTAAAATGTTATCCTCCTTCTCCTTCTCAAGTTATACCTATTCTAACCTAAGAAAAGCACCTTGCACACCCAAAAAAGGCAAAGGCAAGTCGAGTGATCGTGATGACCTAGTATCCCTTATTGGTCCAAGATTCAAAAACATAAATTTAATAAAAGCGTAGAAAGGTAAAAAACTTTCAAAGAATCACAAACAATCATTGTGCTTGGTTTGGTTTGTACATAATATTCTTTGGGCGAGAGATGTTAACAACTACATACCACTTGGTTTGATAAAGCTCTCTGAGGATCTTGAGGCATTTAACAGCTATCCTTAGGGTTATGAAAGCTTTAAAATGACTGTCAAATATTTGTGGACTCCGTTAACACCAAAGATAGTCAACTTATATGGCTTTTCATGGGCTTTCATAGTAAATATTTATTTTTATTATGACATGATTTATTTTTTTATTCAATAACATTTTTTATTTGTTGACGTTATTTTATAGGCTTGGGCATTTGAAGCCATTCCTTATTTAAGACAACAAGTGAACTACATGGAAGAAGTTTTCTATCCAAGAATCCTCAGATGGTTGTAGGCCAAAACTGATAAAAATACAAAATTTCTTGATCTCTTCAACCCACGTAGAAAGTAGTAAGTCTAATTTTAATTCAGTTTTTATTTTAATTATTGATCTTTTAAAATTATTTCATCATCATTCTAATATATGCATTTATTTATTTTAGATTTTCCATTCGTGGCTTATTCCGGCCAATCGAGAGTTGAAGATGCTATTTTTCTTACTTTACGACCTGTGCAAACTTTATCGGACCCTAAGATCATTGATAGAATAAAGAAGAAATTATTTAGAGTAATAGCCATCACAAGAAAAATAATTTTGGGGAGGGAGGGTTTGTTGTTGTTGATGATGGTAGTGGTAGTGGTGTTGCTGTTGGGGTTAATGATGTTCCTCTTACAGTTTTTAAGATAACAAACCATTATAATTATGATCATATTGGTTATACAAATTTTGCCACTTCTAGAGAATGTTCGGCATGCAAATGTCATGACTGCAAGACGAAACATGATGGAGTGATTAATGTTATTAATGCATTAACTACTTATGTAAAAGAAATGACATCTAAGAGGGGTGTTATTCCATCAAAGAGGATTTCATATCCATACACTCCACTAGTGATCAAGGTGGCTAAGAAGAGAAGAAAAAAAAATTCTAAGGCATCATCAAGCATCGAAAAAAGCAAATTACAACTCCTCTGTCTTTGTCTTGCACCTTTGATAAATGTACAATGGCCACAGGAGAGCAGCATGAGCTGAAGAACCTGAATGTATATCATCTGTTCCAATAAACAAACACATATTTATTTCAACAGATGATACAACTGCTGAAAATTATCAAATAAATGTATAAATCTGTTGCAACTGTCTTATAACCTATTGCATCACATGCGTTATCTGTTGCAACATATATTCGTCTATTTCAGCAAATCAAATAGGTCTTCGTACTATTTTAATTTGTACCAACATATGAGTCATATGTTGTAACAAATGAGTTATATGTTATAACAGATGGGTCATTTGTTTGAAATTATCGTACAACTCTATTCTACCTATTTGAATTTGTCCCAACAACTTATATTCATCTATATAGCACATATTACATATTGCTAGTTTTAACATTAAATTCCTATTTGTATCTTTTTCTTTGTTTGGTTCTTCAAATGATTCATCTGATGCAATAGATGGATAATCTATTGTATATTTATGATTAGCATTGAAAATTCTGGCTTTCCAGGAAAATATCACAGTATAAACTACTGTTGAACAACATAATATCACAGTTGTAAATCCATCAACTGCTTCTATGAAAAAAGAAAAAATGGAGTCTGTTAATTTGGGAGAACAAAAGAATTACCCATTTGAAGGGTTCAAAATCTCGGACGAGGCTAAGAAAACTAACAAAGTTGATCAACGACTATTCAGAATGGATTGCCGATGGGCTGTTAAAGCATTACGTCAGCAGGTAAATCAATCATTTTTAAAGATATTGATTTATACAATTCTTATTGTAAAAATAGGACATTAACACAATAAATCATGTAGAAAATAAAATGACGAACACTACAAAGTGAATGAATCGAGTTTTGATTTTGATATGTTTGACTTTGTTGTTGCACATTCCGGAATAAAGGATTGGTTCTATTTGATGTCGCAGCCCCAGACTTAATGAAATGATAAGGTTTAAATGTCATACATATACTATTAATTAATACTTTATTTAATTTTATTTGTGTATTAATTTTATTATCACTTAATATGAAATATTTGATAATATGTACAGCACATCGATGTCATTTTTTACTACCTCCGAAAGAAGGCCAAGTTGCAAACACAAGAACAATACAGATACACGGCAGAAAATTATTTGTATAAATTTTACATCAATAATGCGTACAATAGGTTTTGCAACAACAGCCAAAAGTTTCTCAAAATGAGGAATGCTTAATCAATATCATCAAAGGTTTTAGTATTCCAGTTGGCTTACCTTGGCATTTGATCGATGAAGTTTACATCCCAATCAATTGTGGTGATGAATTCCATTGGGTGTTGGCTGTCGTCATTCTAAAAGAGAGGTGCATATGAGTTTATGACCTAATGCCGTGAGGGATACGTTTCAGAACGTCGTCTGAGATATAAAAACTGGCCAAAATATTGCCTACTTATCTTGATATGAGTAACTTTTTGGGCCAAAAGGTTTGTACTGATTGGATGACGATTGAATCATACCAGGATAAAATGGGTAATTCATTTGATGTAGAATATGTTGAAGAAATTTTTCAACAACCTATTGGTAACCTCATAAATTTCACAACGCTTACATGAATTGCAAGATATGGATTATCCATTTTCTTAAAATGCAGGAATTATGGTCTTTTTGTTGTCGCTTACGCCGAGTATTTGAGCGATGGATTACAAGTACCAAATGATAGACTTGATGCCATATTACTTCACAAAAGATATGCTGGTCTTTTATGGAAATACGGAGAAGAGAAAGTGCAAAAATCGTAAGCAAGCGACATTAAAGATCCACGATGACCAAATCCGAATTTCATAGCACTGGATGAAGGACAACTTGTCCATATTGACTAGATCTTTATAGCTTGAGTCTTTTAAAGTAATAACCTCTCCTCGAGAATTATTGGCACCAAAGGTTAAATTATTGATTTGTTTGTAGAGTAGATCATTTGTACCCACAATAATTCTATTATATTTTATTTATTTGTTGAGTTATTTCATGTAATTTCTGAAGGCTTCAATTTATTTTATGTTGTCTATGAATATAATTTAATCCTTAATTTTGAACTTATTAATTGAGATGGAATACAAGATTAAAATATCGTAACAGATAATACATCTGTTGCAATAGATGACATATCTGTTGGAAATTATCAAAAATATTTAGACATATGTTGCAACATGTAGGTCATCTGTTGAAAATTTTAAATAAGTCTTCTTACTTTTTTGATTTGTTCCAATAGATTACCTATCAGTTGCAACAAATAGACTATATGTTGCAGCAGATTATATATCTATTGCTACAGATAGACTGAGAAACATCTGTATAATGCAATAGATGACCAACCCATTGCAACAGATAATCAATCTGTCATAACAGATATACTATCTGTTACAACAAATAGATAATCTGTTGCATTATAAAAAATTCAACTTTCATTAAACATAAAAAATTGCTACTACATGTAAAGTGAAGTGGCTTGAGATAAAAAATTATTATTGTGTTTGTCTTTGTACATCTTCTTCTTTATACCTAGCTCCAGACGTCTAGTTAGTACCCCATAAGCCCAGGCCTCTTGCATCTTTTCCATAACGGCATCGCACAGACCGACCATTTCTGTGCCGGTCAGTAAACATTCGATATATGCAAGCGCATACGACTCTCACGCAGTATCAATTTTATTTTTTACAGATCTATGTCCTTATTTCGATCTTTAAAATCCCATGCTTTCTTCATCAACACTTCTGCTGGCAAATGATCCATCAGTTTACTTTGCATCAACAAGCTGGGGAACAACTCTAATAGTGGCTGCATATGGGTAAAAAAATTGCAGTCATCGAAGACAGGTAAGTTGCAGTCATAAACCTATATCTTTCCCTCCTCAAGAAGTATCTCAATAGCGAGAACATATTTGATTTCCACGTTCATGACTGTAAGAGTTCTCTTTACCTTGGTCCATCTCTTGCCGTGTGGATATGGCTTCTTCTATCTTCATCCCATTGGAACCTAGAAACTAACAAATCAAATCCCAGACCATCACAAGTTGATGCTAGCTTACTAAGCTCATTGTACTTATTCTTGAAATTATTGTAGGAGTTAAGGTCCATTACCCTATCGGCAGCATCTTAAGCATCTGGGTACGCTAATTGCCTACCCCTCATGAGGCAGAGAATTTCATCAATATATTGTGATATAAGAAGACAATTTTTAAATAGGTTAGTAATTATAAAGAAAAAAATATAGTGAAAAGATGCAACGGATAGTCCGTCTGTTGCAAAGGGTCCTCTAAAGCTGTTTACAAATTACCCAGCTAACGCAACTTATACAATAGTTATTTAATTTATTGCAACAGAACCACCACCAGTTGTACTAGAATACTTAGCTGTTGCAACAAATTACACATCTGTTGTGTAGCTTCTTCTTTATGTCGTAGATTAAAATGCTAGGTTAGGAAAAGTAAACTTACCTTGTCCACATACCACTTATGCATATTTGTCATACTCTTGAAGTCTTGGTTGTCAAACATATGCATGTTGTATTCTTGTACAGGTTTTTTCTTCTTGGCATACATGGTTTTTCATAGTTCCTTCCTCTCTTCTTCACCAAGTATCGTGTATATGTCTACCTTCTTCAGTGGCCCCTGAACTTCAACAACTTTTGGAGAGGGAGGAGTTGTAATTTTGTTTGCTTTTAGACTGGAGAGTATTTGTATAATTTTTCTTTTCTTCCTTCTAACTTCCACTGTAGGAGTGTATGGCTCCCTCACCTTCTTGGATAGTTTAACACCCCTCTTGGATTTTAAATCCTTGGTAGCTTCAGCGATAGCCTCTATTTTTTCAAGGAGTTTATCTTGTCTATCCTTGCACACTTTACATTTACAATGAGAACATGAGGGTGAAGACGGGTGAGAGAGACCACTGTAAGAGTGGGAGAGACCGGTGTAAGGGTGAGAGGGACCTGTGTAAGGGGTGATTTCAAACGTATTTTTTTTCTTGAGCATCAATAACACCCCCAGAAGAAACACTAGGATCTGTTGCAGTAGGTTGGTCATGAAGATCTTCAACATTAGGCTGACCTTGCCTAACTACTCGTCTTATGGCTGTTGCTCCAGCCAATTCCTTCTTTATTAACTCCACCGTTGGACCTTTTGTTTTATCAACAAGACCTAGAGTAATAGAAGAAGTCATCCCCTACTTTTGATCAGTAGGAATGATCCAAGGATGCACAATCTATAAAAAAATATAGATACATTTAAATCATATAATAATAATTTACAGTCAGTTGGGTTACATATTAACACAATCAACTTATGCAATAGATGATCTATCTGTCGTAACAGTTGATCTATATGTAGCAATAGATTAACAATATGGTGTATTAGATTATCCATCTGTTGCATAGTTTGCAGTAGATGGCTAATCTATTGAGTCGGGTTCAGAGAACCAGAGCAACAGATGGTTAATCTGTTGTAAAATATGGATCGTCTGTCGCAACAAATTACCCATCTATTGCTATAGTTGTAGTAGACAGGTAATCATTGCAACAGATTACACATCTATTTCAATATATTTCTTTGATTCAAATTATTTTACTTGAAAGAATATGTACTACATCATTAGGAGGGTTAAAGAGATCAGCCTCCTTAATTTTTGTGCTGCTTTTTACAGCCAACCACCTAAGGATCCTTGGATGGAAAACCTTATCTAGGTAATTCTTGACCTGCTTTCGGAGGGGAGGAATGACTTTAAATGACCAAGCCTAAAATACGTAAACAGGAAGCAAGCAAAAAAAATTATAATAATTATTTAATATAAAATAATGGACGAGTAAATAAATAGTGATTAAATTTACCATGAAAGCTCAAGAAATGCCGTATAAGGTGATCTTATTTGGGGATAGATTTGTCAGTAAATATTTGACAGTCACGCTGTAGTTGTCATATCCCCAGGAATAATCGTTGAATTTCTCAAAATCCTCAGCAAGCACCAACAAATCATCTTCTATTACTTTCTTGATGTCTCTTGCCAATATAACGAAATTGGCAAATCAAACTAAACACAATTTCTCTCTAGACTACTTTGATATAATTTTATCCTTGAGATCTTCTATCAAATCCGTTGCTTTGTAGTTATGTCCAGCAATGTCCAACAACCCATCTATTTTTACCTTACGTTTGTTGGTTTTGGTGGGTGGTTGCTAGGACAATGTCTTCCCTTTATTTGATGGTGGTAGTTCGGTTGTCCTTCTTGCCTTGGACCTTTTTCAGGGTATTTCCTTGATGAGAGGTTCTTATGGACGATTACATCTCAAGCCTGTCACTATGGCAAACGCTTTCAAGCCAAAATAAACCAGCATGCCATAGTAGTTGATCTAGATTTGTCCATCTTTTTGCCCCCTTTCCTTCAAATATTTATCATCCCCTACGTACTTGGTCCTGTGCTTGAGAAGACCATATACCATGCTCATTTGAAAATAGGCAGTTTGGTCCTTAGGAAGCTCAAGAAAGCGTCCAAAGCAGCTCTTCTTAAAAAGTTCGTCTATGTTTTCATTCTTCATAATATTCCTAAAGTCATCAAAAGGTTTCCCCATCTGACATTTAAGTACAAGATCACCAGTTAGTTCTGCAAGGTCATCTATCAGCATCGTAACTTGAAACCTGTCAATACTAATAGTTTTGACAGCCTCATGCTAGGATTTCGATCTTAATTCATGCCACATTGGTGATGCATTATCATCATGTTAATCATCATCCTCTTTCTCACTTTCTACTTCTTCCTCTTCCTATTTATCATCATGTTAATCAATATTTTTTTCTCACTTTCTACTTTTCCTCTTCTTGTTAATATTCTTCTTCCTCCTCACTTTTATTTTCCTCACCAACCTCTATATACCTTTCTCCACCTCCCTTTTTATAACTTTTCTCAGCTTTATTTTTCCCTGACTGAGATTGTTCAGGAAGTTTCCCAGAATCCATCTGTACTCTAGCCTTTTTTCTTGGGTGGTTAGAAGTTGATCCACTTTCAGTTTCTTTTCTTTTAGGAGACATCTTTTAACTACAAACAACATAAAAATAAAAAAATACATTACATTTGATGTCTGCATAAATTTTGAAAAAAAGGTAAGACAAATTTCAATAAATTATTATACGCCACATTACAAAAAAATACTCTGACGAATAATCCATCAGTTGGAACAGATGGGGAATCTGTTTGACGACCTATTTAATATCTCCCGATGGATGTTCCACCTGTTGCAATAGATAGACCACCAAGACCATCACCAAAACCAACACCAATGACATCAAGACCACCAAGACCACCACCACCATCACCAAAATCACCACCAATGCCACCAATACCAATACCAATACCATAACCAAGACACCAACATCCCCACCAATGCCACCAATACCCGCATGAAGGCAACCAAGACCGCCACTACCACTACCAATGCCACCAATACCACTACCAAGACCACCGACACCACTATCAATACCACCAATACCGACAACACCACCAACAACCACCAACAATAACACAAACACCATTCAAAAATACCACGACCGTCAACAAAATACTGTGATAAAAACTAGAATTTTCTCGGGTTCTTTCTATGTTTTTAGCATCAAAACTCAAAATTGTTAACCCATTCTCAAAGATAATACATCAAAAAGTCCTTTTTTATCATTAACTACAAATTCCTAGTTTTTAGAATAAAGAACAAATGTAGAACTCTTCTCAAACTTTGTTACCTATGAAGACAGAAAATGACAGCTACAAGCGAGAATGAAGTCGAACATAACAATTATGTGTCTAAAATGGGAAGAAAATTGATCTATTTTGAAGGGTTGAGCAATATGTTGAGAAGTTGTTGTCTGTATTATTGAGAGAGAAATAAAATAACAAGAACTCAAGATTTGAAATGATGAAATATTTTTCTCGCAAATGGATGATTTGTATAGGTTGATTTATTTTATGGTAAAAAAATGAAAATTTTTGAAATTGTTAATTTGGTTTGAAATGATCTTAATTATTTTTTTTTTAAATTTTAAAAGGTATGAATCATTTCAACTAAAAGTGATCGATCGACGACTCGGGTCGGAAGGAACGCAATATGAACATCATGTAATTGCAAACACTTAATTGAAGTTGTAGTTGACCCTATGTACTCATACCTAGTTATAGATAAACTAATTTAGGTATTATCTTAACAATAAGTTAATATGAATCATTTCAACTCAGAGTGATCGATCGATGATTCGGGTTGGGAAGAATGCAATACCAACATCATGCAATTGCAAAGACTCAATTGAAGTTGCAGTTGGTCCTATATACTCATCCATAATTATAGATAAATCTATTTAGGTATTAGCTTAACATTAAGTAAATATGAATCATTTAAACTCAGAGTGATCGATCGACAACTCAGGTTGGAAAGATCGCAATACCAATATCATGCAATTACAAAGACTAAATTGAAGTTGTAGTTGAACCTATGTACTCATACATAGGTGTAGATAAATCAATTTAGGTATTATCTTAACAATAACTTAATATGAATCATTTCAACTTAAAGTGATCTATCGATGACTCGGGTCGGGAGAAACACAATACCAACATCTTCCAATTGTAAAGACTTAATTGAAGTTGTAGTTGACCCTATGTACTCATCCCTAATTATAGATAAATTAATTTAGGTATTATATTAACATTAAGTTAATATGAATCATTTCAACTTAGAGTGATCGATCGACGACTTGGGTCGGGAGGAATGCAGAACCAATATCATGCAATTGCAAAGACTCAATTGAAGTTGTAGTTGAACGTATGTACCCATCACTAGTTATAGCTAAATAAATTTATTTATTATATTAACAATAAGTTAATATGAATCATTTTAACTCAGAGTGATCGATCGATGACTCGGGTCGGGAGGAACGCTATACAAATATCATGCAATTGTAAAGACTCAATTGAAGTTGTAGTTGACCCTATGTACTTATCCCTAATTCTAGCTAAATAAATTTGGGTATTATTTTAACATTAATTTAATATGAATCATTTCAACTTAGAGTGATCGATCGGTGACTCAGGTCGGGAGGAACACAATACCAACATCATGCAATTGCAAAAACTCAATTGAAGTTATAATTGACCCTATGTGTTCATCCTTAGTTATATATAAATCAATTTAGGTATAATATTATCATTAAGTTAATATGAATCATTTTAACTCAGAGTGATCAATCAATGACTCGGGTTGGGAGAAACTCAATACCAACATCCCTAATTCTAGCTAAATCAATTTAGGTATTACAAAGACTCAATTAAAGTTGTAGTTGACCCTATGTACTCATCCCTAGTTCTAGCTAAATCAACTTATGTATTATCTTAACATTAATTTAATATGAATTGTTTCAACTCAGAGTGATCGATCGATGACTCGGGTTGGGAGGAATGTAATACCAATATCATGCAATTAAAAAGACTCAATTGAAGTTGTAGTTGACCCTATGTACTCATCCTTAATTCTAGATAAATCAATTTAGTTATTAGATTAAAAATAAGTTAATATGAATCGTTTCAACTCAGAATAATCAATCAATGACTCGGGTCGGGAGAAACACAATACCAACATCATGCAATTGCAATGACTCAATTGAAGTTGTAGTTGACCCTATGTACTGATCCCTAGTTCTAGCTAAATCAATTTAGGTATTAGCTTAATATTAAGATAATATGAATCATTTCAACTCAGAGTTATCGATCAACGACTCAGGTCAGGAGGAACGCTATATCAACATTATGCAATTGCACAAACTCAATTAAAGTTGTAGTTGAACCTATGTACTCATCCCAAATTCTAGCTAAATCAATTTAGGTATTAGCTTAACATTAATTTAATATGTATCATTTAACTCAGAGTGATCGATGACAACTTAGGTCAGGAGGAACGCAATAACAATATCCTGTAAATGCAAAGACTCAATTGAAGTTGTAGTTTACCCTATGTACTCATCCCTAGTTATAGTGAAATCAATTTAGGTATTAGCTTAACACTAAGTTACCATGAATTATTTTAATTCAGAGTGATCGATCGATGATTCTAGTCGGGAGGAACGCAATACCAACGTCATGCAATTATAAAGACTCAATTGAAGTTGTAGTTGACCCCATACACTCATCTCTAGTTCTAGCTAAATTAATTACAAAGAAATCTTATGTAATAGACGATTGAGCTGTTGGAAATTTTCAAATAGGTATTGAGATCTGTTGTAACAGATTACCTATCTGATTTAATTATCAAATAAACATTTGTATCTATTATGACAGATGATTGAGCTGTTGGAAATTTTCAAACATATATTGATATCTGTTTCAACAGATGACATATCTTCTTGAATTTCTTAAATTTTAAAGCAATCTTCTATCCGAAAGTGCAAAGATAAAATACTACTAAGGCGGTAAAAAATATTTCTTGGATAACTCAAAATTCTCCTCCTTGAATAGCCTTATCTTGTCTTTTCAATGTCAACCGTCTTCCTCGTGCCCCTCAAGTTATTAATGAATATTAATGAATTTTTAAACCCATGTCTAGTTTTATCTCTCCTTCAGCCCTAAATTTATGCATCTCTCTTCTTTTTCTTTTTCTTCTCTTTAGAGTTATGACAGTCGTATCCTTTTTTCTCTCTTTTCTTTCCTTTTTCTTATAAGGATCCTTTTGGATATCAATTGATCTATATCTTTCTCCACTGAAATTGTTGTTTTGATCCTTTTGCTTTTGACATTGTAGGTATAGTTCACTATTGCTCTTTTATTTCAGTTTTCTTCTTTGCAAGTTATTTAACTTAGTTATTTACATCTATTTTTTTAATTTAATTACCCTTTACCCATATCATATTTATTTTAAAAAATTGAAGGAAAGGTTACTTTTAAGTCTTAAATGAATGAACCATTATTTTTATTAAAATATGCAAAAAAAGTCATCAGTTGGGAGAAGTTTAAAAGCCTTATTGGCAGTATCATTTTTTTGTACGTATTTCGTTTGTTTTTTTATTGTTAATGATGTTATTGATGTTGTTTGTGGGGTTGGTGTTGTTGGAACTTATGGTGTGGTATTGTTGATGGTGTTGGAACAAATGATGTTGTTTCTTTGTTGTTGAAGTTATTTCTTTGTTGTTTCTTTATTGTTGATATTTTTGTTGATGTTGCAACAAACGGAGCAACTATTGGAACAAATCATACCACTAGCAATAGTCTCCACATATGCTGCAACAGGCTCTACATCTAATAAGATTGACAATCTATTGAGCAGATGGAAAGCTGTTGCAACAGATATGGAGCCTTTTGCAATAAATGGGTAATATGTTACAACAGATAGATAATGTTCTTTATGTTCCTCTCTTGTTTGTCATTAATTATTTTTTCTCTTATTTGTAGATATAAGGAAATAAAAGTTGATCAACTATTGCCCAACCAACATAAGAGGCTACAGTAGAAATAGGTTCGGAGGAATAACATGCTTGTGGATTGAGCCATTTCATATGTGGGAGATATGTATTACTGATAATATTATTCTGAAAACACATAAAGTACACTGATTTTGTGAATGTTTTTTTTTATCGATTAGGCATTGATTGTTCAAACAAGATATTTTTAATTTTACTGTTAAGTTTGACAGGTCCAAACTGATAAGGCCGAGGGACCATGAATATGATTTTGATACCCTGTTAATATTTAATGACGGTTGTTGCTCATGTTTATGTGTCAAGCTTTATGAAAGGATCAAGTTTTGGTGGCATTATGAAAAGATTCAATACCGATTGGAGTAACTTTTAGGGTGCATTGGACTTTGAGAGGGCCTTCAAAGCCTCTCACTACTTCAACCAAGAAATATAGTTATTAACCTAGACCAAATTTATATGGTTGGGTTGATCAGGGTGATAATTATATGCCAGAAGGTGTGGTAGGAGAATACTTGCGAGGGAAAGGGGAGTTGAAAAAAGACTATATCACCTGACAGCTAATTAAAGAGAAAACATAGGGTAACAAGGAACTTCTAGCGAATTTGGCTGATGAAATTGACATAGAACATGATAAATCTGAATCAAGTGCAAATATGAAAGTGTATCCAGCAATGAAAATTCATTTGCTGTCTCTCTCAAAGAAAAATAGTGCAACTGGGCATTTTGCTAGGGAGCTGCGACTAGGTAGCGTGGTCGGGATAATAACCTACATAGAAAATAATAGAACACTAAGAAAGCAGCTTTGGAGACATCGAGGGTTGAAATGATGTACAGTAAGTCAAGAAAACTTGCACCAAGGACAGTTGCAGTTAAAATAAGAAATCTAAGCGAAGATGACAATTTTTGAATTTTCAATTGCATCCCATGCCTACTTGTTTGTGGTTCTGATTAGGTCCACTATTATTGACCTAATCGAAACCACAAACAAGATTGAAATGCAGATTAAGTATCATTACTTTCTTAGCAATATGGATATAATTAATTGTGTTTTCTTGCCTTAGTATGCTTTCAACATATCTAGGAGAAGATAAGATGCTTTTTGTAGTATGTGAATCCTGATAATTTTCAAGCTTTGTTGATTCGATATTCAAGTTTGTTGGTGCCGTCTTTGAGGTTAGTATAGTGTTCTTGATCTTTTGTGAGCTCCTCAATGAGGAACACTTTCTTCGAAGTTATGGCATTGTAAAATTCCTTCAGAAAACTTCCACAACACTTTCTTCAAAAGACTTAAATGATACATGAAGGGTCACTATGCTTGTTTTAGGTCAATGTGTTGATACACACTCAAGCAGTGGTCCCTATAATTGAACGACTCACTTTTTCGAGTGTTGTTCAATGAAGCTTGTTCAACTAACCTTCAAATGATTTGATAGGATAATGATCCTGGAATTACATAATATTGCATCTAAACTGATTCGATTAATCCTATAACTCAAATGCTAGGAAACAATTTATTTGGATTAGTAAAATCAATTTAGATTAAATGTTACGTAATTCCAGGCTCATTAACCTATCAAATCCTTTCAAGGTTGGTTGAATAAGCTGCATTAAACAACACTCGAGAAAGTGAGTTGTTCAACTGTTGGGACAATTGCTTGAATGTGCATCAACACGTTGACCTAAAACAAACATTGTAACCCACCATGTATCATTTAAGCCTTCTTAAGAAAGTGTTCTAGAAGCCTTCTGAAGGCCTTTTACAATGCCACAACTTCAAAGGAAGTGTTCCTCATTGTCTAGCTCACAAAATACCAAGAACTCTATACTAACCTCAAAGACAACAATGACAAACTTGAATACCGAATCAGTAAGTTGGAGGCAAGCTTGAAAATTGTTGGGATTCACATACTTCAAAAAGCATCTGATCTTATCCAAGATAGGTTGAAAGCATGCTAAGGCAAGAAAACACAATCAATTTTATCCATATTGCAAAGGAAGTAATGATACTCAATTTTCTTTTTAATATTATTTGTGGTTCTGATCAGGTCAATAATAGTGGACCTAATCAAAACCACAAACAAGAAGGCATAGGATGTGTCACACCTATTTTTAACTAAAAAAGATTATATTTTAAGTTTGAAATGGTTTTTATTATTAAGTGACAAAAGATAGAATTTATTTCGAAAAGGATTCTTTTTTATTTGAACTCAGTGTCGCCACTTGACATAAATTTGATATGCCATGTCACCATTGAAAATCCTTTTTCAAAATGGTTTGACTCTTTAAAACTGATCCACAAATAGAGATTCCAGTTAAGGAATTCTTTTGACCGAGGGGAGCATGTTAGGCACCTGTCGATCCCGTGGTGCGACCACGGTCACTTTGTGGAGCTATATTGTCTAGTAAAACACTATGGAGTGAATAGACCAACAAAACACATAAAACAAACAAACAAAAAAATCAAACAAAATTCAAAAACCAAAGTAATGTCCAGTCCGAATTATACAGTCCCCAAAAGTAGAAAAATTGAGGAAATGCAAAACCTATTCAAAACTAATCCTAGACTATGTTATACTCGATCCCTCAGACACTGATCACAAACATTCTTGGAGTACAAAATACTTCGGGGCATACCTAGTGAATGAGTACAAATGACTTCGGGGCATTCCCTGGCTAAATCAATACATTTCTTTCAATGCAATAAAAAAATCATTCAAACCATTCAAGTATTCATCAATCTAACATTCCTAAATTTGCCTACCCGACCTATGTTTGCCTATCCGTTTCAACCTATCGTGATATTATTGTCTAACAAGGTCAATACTTATTCTGAATTAAACAATAATCAATGAATCAAAATAACAAATATTCTCCTTTGTCAATTTTAGTTTGCGCACAACTTTTATTCTCAAATTACCAATTTCAAATCTCAAACGAGATATCAATTTATCATATAATACATAACCAACGGAACCAATAATGAATCAAAACCAAGCAACTATTCACCACCAACAAAGGATCAAACAATCACACAAATGTTCAATTCATAACATCGAGTATCATAAAAAAGGAAATAAAAGGAGTAAAGATTAGAAATAGACCTCAATTTGGAGCTTTCAAAAAAGTATTGCTCGACAAAAATAAGGAATCCACTTTCGATAACCTCAACTCAAACCTCTCAACGAACCAACTCCAACGAAAAAATTTCAAAATTCAATCCGAACAAAATCCTCATAAATATTTTGAACAACCCAAAATAAAATTAGGAGAATCGAAGACTCGTGTGATGATTTTCGGCGAGATCTCATCGAAATCAACTCAAATAGCCAATTTTGGATTAATGGGTTACTAAAATGCATTTTTCGGTGGGATTTCACTTGAGATCAAGAAAAATATCAAGATTTTTAGGGTTTTGGGAATGGGTGGGTCTGTTCGATGAATCAGAGCTGATTTCGATAAAATTTTTGCCAAAAAACTTGGAAATCAGTCGAAAAACTTGAAAACCAATTAGAATCTCATTGATTTAATTGTTCTTCTCATTGGTTTCTTCTTCCCATCCCGATCTTTTTTTTATGATTTCCAATGAGTGTGAGTGTATGCGTACTCTTATCTGTATGTATTGTGAGGTGAGTAATTTGTTGTCAAAAATAGAAGTGTGTGTATATTTCATGAGTGAAAATGATGGATCTTCCCTAGGTGACTATGCGTTAGAGTCTAGTTATGGAGAGTGTACTGGTGTGTGTGAGTACATGAATCTCAGGTGACTGTGTGTGCCTTTCTTTAAGTTTCCAGTGAATAAAAATATGAGGTGTAGTCTCTTTTTTATCTTTTGTGGATTTTTTTAAGAAAAGAATAAAATGTAAGAGGGGTGGGGTAGGGGTGAGGGGGTAGGGTGGTTAGGTAGAGTAGTGAGATGGTTAATTTTTATTGGGTAAGTTGTTAATTTGTTAGGGTGAGGTGTCAAAGTTGTTAGGAATTTTGTTATTTTTGGATTTTATGAAAGAATTATGGAATGGTGTGGGGTGCGTGATAAAGTCAGGATAAAATGGGTAAATTCGGCTTTCGAGAGGGATAAAATTACGTTTCTACATCATGTCCCTCTTTGGATGTAAACACCAAGTGGTTCCAAGTAAATAAGTAGACTACGAGACAGAATTTTGACCCGACCATTATTCAAAAGAAAGGAAAAGAAGTATAGACATAATCGAGTCTTTATTTTTTGGAAATCCTACCCATCCCAAGTGTTTGTGGAGACCAAGTCACATGTGGTTCAAGGACTAAAAAGGTGGAACTAAATGAGTTGGAGGTTCGAGTGAGGTCCTAGCGAGGTTTTGGTTCGTGACCCTGTCATTACATCAAAAATAAAAATCACAAGTTAAAAGATAACTAGAATTACAAAATTTTATCTATGCAGCTTCTCTGGACTCTTGACTTGAGTCTCTGATGTTTTCAAAATTGACAGAAAATCTGATTTTCTTTAGGTTGAACTTGAGAATGGATTCTTTCTCCATACAAAACATGATGTTGGAGATGAACTCACAAATTGACTATATTCTGTCGGTGGTACTTCTAAACCTTGATCCTGAATTTGAAAATCCTCACCCTATTCTTTAGGCGGGCTCCCGACTTGTAAATTTGTCACCCTGAATTTGATAAACTTTCTTTGCTCTATTTTGAATTATGATTATGTTCCTTTCATGTGCTGGCCCTGGTCCTTTTTCCATTGAGGAGATTGGTAGCCAGTTTTGAAATCCTTTCTCACTAGTTTTGACACAGACTTGACTCAAAGATGTAAAGAAATAATAGTGATTTTTTTATTTTGATAAATATCATAAATATACAAAATTATCAATATGTAAAAGAAAAAAACAATGTCCCTATTTCAAAATGACAAAAGAAAAGCTTATCTGAATACGACAACCAACTCCAATGATTATGACATGCATTTTGAATTAAATTGTTTGATCTTTCCCCCAAACTTCATCATTTGTTGTTGAGTTACTGCCTTGCAACTAAGTCGCTTCTTCAAACCCATTGGTCTCATATACCTCCCCAATTAGTGACGCCTCAAAGGGTTTTCTCCAATAAGCCTCTCTCTTTTTTATTTCTCTCAAACTTACCATCATCTTACGATGCCCATGAGGGTTTTCACCAATAAGACTCTTCCATTTTTATTTCTCTCAACTTGCTATCGTCTTATAATGTCCATGAGCGTTTTCACCTATAAGACTCTCTCATTTTTATTTCTCTCAAACTCAGCATTGCCTTACGATGCCCGAGAGGGTTTTCACCAATAAGACTCTCATATTTTTATTTCTCTTAAACTCACCAACACCTTACGGTGCCCGAGAGGGTTTTAACCACTAAGAATCTCTCATTTTTCTTTCATGTCACCCCATGATGATGCAAAAACTATGGTGCTAAAAATAGTGTCACATATCCATCGTATGTTTAGGCTCAACATTCTCAAAGAATGATCCGAAGGTCTTTCTTTGGTTGTAACTTAGATTTTGGATAGGGTTAGAAGGAAAGGACGATAAGAGGCTTTAATGACACCTGAAGTGGGGTGGGACTTACAACTTTTGGAATCAACTCAAATAATGAAGATTAACTCATGCCTCAATTTTTTTTGGCTGGGTAATTTTAAATTGTTTATTTGGTTGGACTGAGCCCAGAGTAGGGCTGCCTACATAGCTCACTACCAAGAGAGGAGAATCAGGTCGCACGTAGTTCCGACAGCTTTTTCTTTGTTTTGGTTTGATTTTGATTTTTTTCCGTACTCTTTCTTTTATTATTCCTTTCTTGACACTTTATCTTTTGACTATACTCTGATTTCAAAAGAGGGATATGAAAGAAAAATAAGACCATAACGCAAAAGGGTAAACAAAGGATGACACAACATTGAGATAACAGAATAAAATGCCTTCATCATAACAATCTTTAAAAATGCAAGTACTAAACATGCAATAGAAGTAATGAAGGATAAAAATCATACATAATATATTTTAACTACATAGGTATTGACAGGCATTCTGCCATTTTGCCTTCTACACCTATCAAATATAAAGCTCCATTGGGCAACACTTACTTCACAATAAAGGGCACTTGCCAATTTGGGGAGAACTTGCCTTTAGCTTCGATCTGATGAGGGAGGATACACTTCAATACTAATTCCCCAACTTTAAAATGCCTGGGGTGCACCTTTCAGTTGTGTGCTTGGGACATTCTCTTTTGATACAATTGGCCATGACACACTGACGTTAGTCTTTTTTTATCAATCAAACTCAATTGCTCCAATCGGGTTTTGATCCACTAATCATCATCGATCTCTACTTCCACAACAATTCGAAGAGATGGAATTTTAACTTTTGCAGATACGACTGCTTCTGTCCCATATACTAATAAATATAGAGTTACCCCTGTTGAAGTGTGAATGGTAGTATGATAACCTAGCAATGCACATGGTAACTTCTCATGCCATTGTCTGGATCCTTGTATCATTTTTCGTAGTATCTTCTTGATATTCTTGTTGGCAGTTTCTACGACGCCATTTGCCTTTGGATGATATGGAGTGAAATTCTGATAAGCAATCTTGAACTGTTGGCATACCTCTTGCATCAAATGACTATTAAGGTTGGCAGCATTATCTGTAACGATCACCTTTGGGATGCCAAATCTACAAATGATGCTAACATGAACAAAAGCAACCACCGCCTTTTTTGTCATTGACTTGAAAGTTTTCGCTACCCAATTTGTAAAATAATCGATGGCCAACAAAATAAATCTATGTCCGTTTGATGCTTTTGGTTCGATCGATCCAATAACGTCCATTCCCCAAGCTATAAAAGAACATGGAGCAGATATCGTTTGCAACTCAGCAGGAGGAGCATGTATCAGATCACCGTGTACCTGACATTGATAACATTTTTGAAAAAAACGAATAGAATCCCTCTCCATATTAAGCCAATAATAACCTGCTCGAAGTTTCTTCTTTGACAAGACATAACCATTCATATGGAGCCCGTATACTCCAGAATATAATTCAACCATGATTGTCAAAGCTTCTTTAGCATCTACACACCTCAAGAGTCTCATATCAGGGGTTTTCTTGTTCAAGACTCCCCCACTTGAAAAGAATCCACTAGATAAACGCCTAATAGTCCTCTTTTGATCACTGGTGGCATGTGTTGGTTATTCTCCCGATTGAATATATAGCTTGATATCAAAGAACCAAGGTTCGCTATAGAGTTCTTCTTTAATTGTATTACAGTAAGCATGCTGATCACGACTCTGTATATGCACCGAATTGATGTAAACCTTATCAGGATGTTAGAGCATCAAAGACAAAGTGGCTAAATCATCAGCAATCTCATTGCGAATTCTTGGAATATGCCTATACTTTACTGACACGAACCGTTGACATAGATTTTACAAGCATTGTCGATACGATATGAGCTTCAAATCCCGTGTCTCCCAATCACCTTGAATTTGATGGAAAAGCAAGTCTAAGTCCCCTAACACTAATAATTCCTGAACACCCATGTCAATAGCTAGCCTCAGCCCTAGAATGCAAGCTTCAAATTCTGTCATGTTGTTGGTACAATAAAATCAAAGTTGTGCTGTTATCGGTGAATGTTGCCTCAAATTAGAGATAAGAACTTCACCTATTCCAACTCCTTTCATGTTAACATCTCCATCAAAGAATACCTTCCAACCTGGATCAACATCTATAATGACTTCATCAATACACAATACCTTTTTATCAGGGAAATATGTCTTCAATGGTTCATAATCATCATCAATAGGGTTCTCAGCAATATGATCTGCCAAAGCTTGGGCTTTCATGGTGGTTCGAGTAACATATACAATGTTGAACTCAGTAAGCAATATTTGCCACTTTGCCGGTCGACCTGTTCGCATAGGCTTTTAGAAGGTATACTTCAAAGAATCCATACAGGAGATAAGATAAGTAGTGTAGGACGAAAGCTAATGCTTCAACTTCTATGCTACCTAAGTTCGGGTACAACACGTCCTTTCAAGAAGAGTGTACTTAGCTTCATACGTTGCGAATTGCTTGCTAAGATAATAGATAGCGTGCAGTTTTTTGCCTGTGATATCATGTTGACCCAATACACAACCGAAGGAATTATCCATAACCAATAAATACAAAATCAAAGGCCTACCAGGGTAAGGTGGTACCAACACCGTAGATTTGACAAATATCTTTTAGTTTTATCGAACGCTTCCTAACATTTCTCAGTTCACTTAACTCTAACACTCTTCTTCAGTAACTTAAAAATGGGCTCACAAGTGGTTGTGAGCTGAGCAATAAACCTACTAATATAGTTTAATCTACCAAGTAAACTCATCACCTCTGTTCTATTCTTGGGGGGGGGGGGGGGGGCCTGAATAGCTTTGATCTTTGAAGGATCCAATTCGATACCCCGATGGCCGACTACGAACCCCAACAATTTTCTGGCCAAAACTCCAAATACACATTTTGATGGATTAAGTTTGATATTATACCTACGAAGCCTTTCAAATAACTTTCTTAGATCTTTAACGTGGCCAGCCTGATTCTTTAATTTAATAATCACATAATCTACATAGACATCAGTTTCCTTATGCACCATATCACGAAACATAGTGGTTATTTATCTTATGTATATCGCTTCAGCATTCTTCAAACCAAAAAGCATCACTCGATAACAATAAGTTCCCCACGGTGTGATTAAGTACGTCTTTTCCACGTCATCATAATCCATAATGATTTGGTGGTACCCAGCATATCAATCAACAAAAGATACCACCTCATGTTTAGCGTAATTATCAAGAAAAATATTGATATTAGGTAGTGAAAAATCATCCTTCAGACTTGCTTTGTTCAACTCCCTATAATCAACACATACTAGAATCTTGCTATCTTTCTTTGGGACAAGAACAACATTGGACACCAAGTAGGATAATGAGTCACTCGAATGACTTTGACTTCAAGTTGTTTCATGATTTCCTCTTTAATTTTCACGCTTACATCAATTTTAAATTTTCTCACCTTTTGTTTGACAGGAGGGAATGCTGGATCAGTAGGCAATTTATGAGCCACTAATTCAGTACTTAAACCAGGCATATCATCATAAGACCATGAAAAAACTTCCTTATAATCAATTAATGCTTGAATCATTCCCTCTTTTAATTGCGGCTTAGCATGTACACTTATTTTAGTTTCCCTAATATCTCCTTGATCTCCAAGATTAATTGGCTCAGTTTCATTTAAATTAGGATTCGTCTTGTCTTCAAATTGTTTCAACTCCTTGCTTATTCCCCTAATGCCTCTTCTTCATTATATTACCCCTTTTGCTTTATTATATCTTGGTTAGAATGGATTTTAAGATCAGGCTAAAAATTCCGCATGCATGTCATATTACTAGAATCAGCATAAAAAGAACTGTATGAAGAAAAAGACAAAAAAAAATATATTAGACACAAGAACAAAAAGGGAGATTGTATTTTAATAAAAGGGAAAGATAGGAGGGTTTAGACATAAACAACAACAGAACATAAACAAGATAAATTTTGAATTACAACCCTGAAATGACCCGGATTAACAGAAAGAAAAACAAAGCAAACTACCAAAACTCCCTCCTGATGGGGAGAGGAGTGACTTCCCAATTGTTGAGCTAGACATCAGGGCCAATAAATTGCACATCTGCGTTACTAGTACCTTCCCTAATTTTAACTACATCAGCTTCAACAAACATGTTCTAGAAAAGAGCCGTCAAATCTGCATCATCATCATTCATTGTCTTTGCAAAAGGTACTATAGAGGATTCAACATCATTGACCTTGATGAAAGACTCATCGAGTAACGGTATTGGCTTAGTAAGTGTCCATGAATCTTTATTCCACTTCTTAGCCCTCTTTCTATCCTCAAAGTAGGTTCGTACCTAGATCAAAGGTACCCAAGTTCTCACGTAGCTATACTGGATGTGACCTACCTTGTAAAGACGTCCCCAAACCCTTTCCAGGCTCAAAACCATGCTTTAACATTTCATTCACGATCATAACAAATGCGGAGTGCAATTGTGGACTTGGAATAGGATTCCCCTGGAGGATTTGCTAAACAGTCACCACCTTAAAAACCTGATAAATTGGTGCCTTATCTTCATTACCTATCTCAACAGCTAAAATAGAATAATCTTTGTTCAAGAATAAGTCCCCTTCGCCATGAATAATAATTTCCTGTCTATCGCTTTCAAACTTGATCATTTGGTGTAATGTAGATGCAACTGCCCCTTCCTTGTGAACCCATGGTCTTCCCAATAACATATTGTAAGAGGCGTCGATATTCAACACTTAAAAATTCATGGCAAATTCAACAGGCCCTATAGTTAACATTAGCTCTATTTCACTAATGGAATCTGTTTTCGCTCTATCAAAAGCTCTAACACATATATTGTTGGGTTGAATCCTCTCAATACTGTTGTTCAACTTTTACAAAGTAGATAGAGGACAAATATTAGCCCAGAACCTCCATTAATCATGACACAAGTGATATAAATTTTTGCACTTTACAAGTAATGTAAAGGCCCCGATTGTGCCCCGTACCTTCTACAGGGATTTAACCTCATTAGTTTGTATTCTAAAAATAGGCTTATAAGACATCGTAGACTCTCTACCACTATATATCAACTCCAACATGTTTGTTTCAACAGACTGGCAATGGATTTTTGTTGATGTTTGTAATATCCAGGGCCTGTATCATAATCTAATTTGTGTCGATCAGATCCAGGATGGCTCTCTTAAAATGCCAGCATCTTTCTGTATCATGCCTCGGTATGTCAGAATAATATGCACATCTTAAAGAGTAATTAAGATTTCTTGAAGGTGGATTTGAAAGCTTTCCTTGAATTGGGCTCAAGACCTTCATATTTCTCAACCTCTGAAACAAACTAGCATACGACTCCCCGATTGGTGTGAACTCATTCTTGACTGCCTTCCCTATCTTAAAATCAATCCTAGGTCAAAAATTAGATTTATAAGGGTTTTGGTAATTTTGTGGAGCTGGGGGAAGATTTGGAGAAGTTGGTGCATGCCATTATGAGTAAGAAGGGGTTTGAACATACGGTTGTGTACTATATACTAGGTATGAAGATGGTGGAATGGAATACAGTAGGTTTTACAGAGGGTAGTAATGACGGAGGTAAGTATATGGAAATTGGGCATAGACTTGGGATTGGTATTTGGGATAGGGGCGAGCCTGTCTTTTCAGATAGGCGTGTGGTCCAACAACAACAGTCGTCATATCCTCCTTCTTTTTCCCTCCCAAATTTCTAGAACTACTTTGAATTGCTTGGGTGGTGGCCTTTAATGTGGCAAAACTCATGATTTATCCGGTCTTAATACCCTCTTTTATCATCTCTACCATTTTGAGGCCTTCGACAAATGACTTACCCATCACCGGCAGCAAGTGTTGGAAATAGGTCTCATCTTGTGCCTGAATGAAGATCTCTACCAATTTACTCTCTTCATTGAGGGTTTTACCCTAGAGGCCTATTTATACAACCTTATTGCACACTCCCTGAAGCTTTCAGTACTCTTTTTTTTTTTTATATTAGTCAGGGACTTCTAATCAGGAATCAACTCCACATTATATTGAAATTGTTGCAAGAATTCATTGGCCAGGTCATCCCAACTATTCCACTTGTCGATGTCCTAATAGACAAACCATTCTAAGGCTAGACTCAAAAGACTTTCACCAAAATAAGCGATAAGTAATTCTTCTTTACCTCCAGCACCTGTTAATTGATTACAATAATGCCTCAAATGTGCCACCGAATCCGCATGTCCATCATACTTCTTAAACATCGGCATCTGAAAGCCAAGAGGAAGGCTAACACCTAGAAACATGCATAAATCTTTATACAAAACACTTTTATAACCCCCAAGTTCCTGCAATTTTCTCATGGCCTATTCTAGACTCTTCAGTTTTTGTGCCATGACTTCTTGTTCTTATGTTGTAACAGGCTTCTCTATATCAAATGGAAATACAGGTGGCTGATTGTACCCATATGGTTCATTCATCTTCAAAGTAGGCTCTGGGGCATAATGTTGATCATCTAAAACCTTTAACACCGGCTCACTGGCAGATCGAGGGAGCATGATTGTTAGACAAACAGCATAAGTAGGAGATTCAGGTAGTGGAGGAGCCACAAACACAGGTGCCACAGGTGGTACTGGATGGGCAGAGGGCCTCTATTTAGGCACTGTTAAGGACACACTAGAATTTCTAGGATAGTAATGATATGGCGTGAATCCTGGCGCATGCTAGGGTGTATCAGTGGGAACAGAAAACTGCACCTGAGACAACGGAGGATAATTGGAAGTGTTTTTGAGATCATCCGAGTATGAAAGAAGAGGAATGCCACTAACCCAAGCTCGACGCATGTCTGCCAGTTGTTGTATGAGTCTCAATATCTCCTCATTATGTTCTGAACCTCTTTCCCTAGGACTCTGGTTCGGGTCAATGAGCGAATTTTCTACTTCTTTGTTGGCCATGGAAAGCTTTGCTTTTGATCTAGTGAAGTAAGGATGACTAGCCAGAATGCTACCAACCAACCACTTTTTATCTGAAAGAAAATGCTCATCAAAGACAAAACTCCTTAGAATTAGGTCACACAACAAGCATGCAAATCACACTGTATTTTTGTCCAAGATTCATGCGCATTTCTTCTTGCCTCTGAGGGTAATAAGGCCATTTTAACATCATCCCGATTTTCCCTTACACTTGCTGCTTTTTCCCTCCCATTATACCTCGTTCTTTTTTACTTTTCTCCCTCGCTTTTGTCTTCTTTGCATCGGTCTCTTTTTCTTCCTCATTTTTTTCACTATTATTTCTTTCTCTTTTCTTCTCTCACTATTTTCTTTCCTTTTATCATTTTTATGGCTTTTGATTTTCTTCAAAGGGGGAAAATTGAGAAGAAAAAAATGATTAGATCGAACCCAACAGTAGGTTACCTACGAATCATGTTGTACATGAATCAGATCTTTCATAGTTCAAAAAATATGCATAAATACCACAGAATTGACGATTTTTTTATTTTGATCTTTTTAACGACGAAAACAAACAAAAGACAGAACAAAACAACATCACTACATTTTTCATAAAAGAAACAACTAAAACAGACTCTAAATTTAAGACAACCTTGATAATAATCACATAAAGACTAAACAACACTCTAGACCAACAGGACAACATATGAAATAGTCATAATAAAGACTCCAATGTTGAAACAAACTTAACACAGACCTACAAATACACAACAATACAATAACATAAAGACAAAGGACTCCAATAAAGCAAAGATAGAAAATGCCCTCTTTAAGCTACCGTGTCACGTGATAACCCTGGATGAGATGGACTTGTCTAAAAAGTTCTCGCTCTCCCACTCAAACTTTATAACACATCCTACAATGGCACTTTGATATTTGGGAGAAAGCTTTTGGCATGTGTTACTACCTCTTGAGGGGTATACCTGAAAAGATTTCTCTAATACCCTTCCACAGTTGTAACTAAACCTGATAATTGAACCCTCAACGACTCCATTATGGCTTCCGCATCTTCACCCTCATGGTTATCAACTATGAAAGCTTCCCGTATTCTCCCTCTGAGTTGCACTGGTAACGGCCTACTGACACCCCGAGGTATGGATTATAGCCATATCCCATATCTATGAGTATACCTTGGATTATCTGAACCTTCTTCGAGAGAATATATACCCATTTTTATTGCATTACGCCATAATTGATCATATCTGATCTCACCCTTGGCTATATCCCTAAAGTACTCGACATCCTTTTGAAGATCCATTATTGGTGGAATGTCTTGAGATCTACCCAACTGGCCCATTACCCTTCTCGGACTATAAGGTCAAGTGCATTTGAGCCCTATTAGAACTAGATTAGGTTGCATGCGACATTCGGACAAGATTACCTTTGGATGGAGCCATCGATAGGTTCAAAGGATATTTTCATGAGTTCTTAATTCAAGAAACTCGGCCCAAGAATTGACTCCCACGGGCAACGAGAACTTATCAAAATGCATTCTTTGTTCGATGGCATCCACTCGCTCGTTCAAATAATGGTCAATCACATCTGGTCGAATCAAAGAAGGAACGTGCAAATGTTCCATCATCCATAGTTTTAATATCAAATTATTTCCCTCGAAAAATCGCATTCCCCCTATTACTTTAGTCAAAGCCTTATACAGTTCCACCAAAATCATAGGTACGATAGTGACCTCATCCCCTTTCTTAAATAAGGTCATCACTACTGATTGTAAATGGGTGTTGACACATCTTTTATCTAATGGGAACACTAAAAGTACCTAACAATGTTAGATAGAAAACCTCAAGACGTTGTTTCTGCCAATTCTTCTTAGTGGTACAAAATTCATCCCAAAAGTGATCAAAGCCTTCTTGAGACCCGAATCTAGCAAACAAATAGTCCAAGGAAATCCAAGATTGGTTCAGGCATCCTAGTTGTTCATTAACCTTCAAACCACAAAACTCGAGAAATTTCTTGCCAAAATGATTTTGGGCTAGGATTAACTTCTTATCGATATAAGGTAACTGAAATAAACTAGATATTTTTGCATGGGTAGGCGTTATTTCATAACCTCTGAACCCAAACACCAAACTATTTGAATCCCTAAAGGTCAATATGTCCTCTATTAGATCTAGACGGGGCGTGATACTCAAAAGCGATGTGAGATTGCCTAACACTTTCTTTAGCTCATGCTTTTCAGAGTAGTTGAACATGCTTCACCACTTGATTAACTTTTTATCATCTTGGATACCATAAAGACTCAAGACCCTATGGACGGCTCCATACTATAACAACACACAAAATTATGACTCAAGATTCGATAAGATCAAGAAAATTCCCGACCCTCGGGATTTTAACACAAAGATATGTCACGTGACACAGGGACAGGCCGATTAATAACTCAAATTCGCTGAATGGAAATGCTAAGAAAACTCAACCTATTTGTCTATGACCACTAAAAAATACTTGACTAAAAAGAAAATGGACCTAAACTTGGACTAAGACAACGATCAAACTTAAAGATTACCGGACCACCGAGGGTTACCTACGTATCACGTCCCGAGAGACGAGAATCAGGTATGCACAGTTCATCCAGATTGGACAAATAAAGATTAAAAAAACAACTGAATCCTAACCTAAGAGACACGACCACAAACAGATGATAAACAACGTTAATAATTTTTTTTTGAATTTTCGATTTGATACTTCACGTAAAACTGACACCGACAACTGCAAAAGTAAAAACTTTTGGCATTTTCATCATATGAAATGTACCAACCTCTACCATTTTTTAAAATTTTTCTTTTAAAAAGCACTTATTATTAAGAAAAAAACTTTTTAAAATTTTCAAATTATGAATGCTTGCTAAAGAAGACAAAGAGAAATCTTTTTGATGTTTTGGTGTTTGTGACAAATGAATTCAAATGGTAAAAATCTTTTGATTGATTTTTTTTTTTTGAATTGTAAAAAACAAAAGTCATAAAGAACTCTAAAAATAAAACTACGAAACTCTTTTTTGATTCATTTTCTTTTCTCTCTTTTTCCTTTTTTTAACATTTTCTTGCCTACGTACTTTACTTCTAACACATACTTTCCCCCAAATTAGTCTGTCAAATGACCTGTCACCTTAAAAAAGGTAACATTAAGCACATAGGGATGCTTTTAAGGTAGGTCTCTTATAAAGGACCAAATGGGTCCCTCTAGGTCTCAGTATGATGCAAATAAGCATGACCTAAAGGCTGACCTATGCAGGGGTCCACTAACAAGGCTGTTCGGGGGAGCGTATGGTCGATAGTGGCTGCAACAACTTTTCACCCACTCCATACGTCCGACGGCTCTCCCTTCTAACATAAGGGTGGCTCAACTAGAGTTCGTGTACACAACGTGCACTCCGGTACTTGTTGTAGAAAAATTGACTCGAGTTTTGCAAATGATGCTAGATATAAAGCGGTAGAACATAAAAGAAAAATTGTAAACACGTAGCACATAGGCACTCAACATGTTAAAATAACAACATAAATGATAACACACACAACGTCTATACACACATAGTATCAAACTAAGCCTATACAACTCAAAAATAAGCTCAAATTCAGAAAACTCCCTAGCAGAGTCGCCGAGCTGTCATATCCCTTTTTTAACAAAAAAAGTTTAGACTTTAAGTTTGAAAGATTTTTTAATATTAAGTGATAAAAGATAGAACTTGTTTTGAAAAGGATTTGTTTTCATTTGAGCTCAGAGTCCCCACTTGACATAAATCTAGTATGCTAAGTGACCGTTGAAAATCCTTTTTCAAAATGGTTTGACTATTTAAAACTGATCCACGAACAGAGATTCCGGTTAAGGAATTCTATTGACCGAGGGGAAGGTATTAGGCACCCCTCGATCCCATGGTCCGACCACGGTCGCTTCATGGAGCTATATCGGCTAGTACGACACTATGAAGTGAATAGACCAATAAAACATATAAAACAATCAAACAAACAAATCAAACAAAATTCAAAAACTAAAGTAATGTCTAGTCCGAATTATACAGTCCCAAAAAATAGAAAAATTATGGAAATGCAAATCTTATTCTAAACTAATCCTAGACTATGTTGTACTCGATGTCTCGGGCCTTGATCACGAACATTCTTTGCGTCCAAAATACTTTGGTGCATACCCCGGGGAATGAGTACAAATGGCTTTGGTGCATTTCCCGGCTAAATGAATATATTTCTTTCAATGCGATAAAACAAAATCGTTCAAACCATTCAAGCATTCATCAATCCACAATTCCTAAACTTGCCTACCCAACCTAATTTTGCCTATCCATCTCAACCTATCATGATATTATTATTTAACAAGGTTAATACTTATTTCGAATTAAACAACAATTACTGAATCAAAATAACCAATATTCTCCTTTGTCAATTTCAGTTCACACACCACTCTAATTCTCAAATTAACAATTTCAAATCTCAGATGAGATATCAATTCATCATATAATACATAACCAACGAAACCAATAATGAATCAAAACCAAGCAACTATTCACCACTAACAAGGATCAAACAATCACACAAATGTTCAATCCATAACATCGAGCATCATAAACAAGGAAATAAAAAAGAGTAAAGATTAGAAATGGACCTCAATTTGGAGCTTTCGAAAAAGTGTTGCTTGACAAAAATAAGGAATCAACTTCCGATAACCTCAACTCAAACCTCTCAACGAACCAACTCTAACAGGAAAATCTCAAAATCCAATACAAACAGAAATTCGCGGAAATATTTTGAACAAACCAATATAAAATTAGGAGAATCGAAGACTCGTGTGATGATTTTCGATGAGATCTCGTCGGAATCAGCTCAAATAGCCAGTTTTGGATTAATGGGTTACTGAAATGTGTTTCCCAGTGGAATTTCACTTGAGAATCAAGAAAAATGTCAAGCTTTTTTGGGGTTTTGGGACTGGGTCGGTCTGTTCGACGAACCGGGGCCAATTCTAATAAAAAGTTTTACCGAAAAACTTAAAAACCAATCGGAATCTCACCGGTTTGATTGTTCTTCTCACTGGTTTCTTCTTCCCATCTCGATCTTTTTTTTCATGATTTCCAATAAGTGTATGTGTATGCGTACTCCTATCTGTGTGTATTGTGAGGTGAGGTGACTATATTTGTTGTAAAAAATAGAAGTGTGTTTGTATATTTCGTGAGTGAAAATGATGGATTTCCCCCCAGGTGACTATGCGTAAGAGTCTATTTATAGAGGGTGTGTGAGTGTTTGTATTGTGAGTGATGGTGTGTGTGAGTGCGTGAATCTCAGGTGAGTGTGCGTGCCTTTTTTATAAGTTTCCAGTGAATAAAAATGTGCGGTGTAGTCTCTTTTTTGTCTTTTATGGATTTATTAAGAAAAGAATAAAACGTGAGAGGGTGAGGTAGGGATGACGGGGTGGGTGGTTAGGTAGGGTAGTGAGGTGGTTAATTTTGATTGGGTAAGTTCTTAATTTGTTAGGGTGAGGTGTCAAAGTTGTTAGGAATTTTGTCATTTTTGGCTTTTATGGAAGAATTATGAAATGGGGTAGGGAATTTCTATTATTTTTTCATTCTTGTTTGATGCAGTGCGAGACTTCTAAGGCCTTCTCAGAGTTCAATTCACACTTAAAGTTAAGTCTAATTGTTATTAGATCTTTGCAATGACACCAAATATTGATCCCTTCTCAAACCTTGACACGCATAAACATGAGACACAACCGTCATTAATTTATAACAGGGTATCGACACCATCTTCTTGGGCCCTTCGGCCTTATCAATTTGAACCTATCAAACTTAACTATACAATACAGGATCTTGTTTGAATGATCAATGCCTAATTGGTTAAAAACTGCATTCATAAAATTTTTGTACTTTATGTGTGTTGTTCCGATGACCTTATCAGTAATACATAACCCCCACACATAAAAGTGGATCCATCCATCTGCACGCACCTTATTCTTCCTAGATCATCTATGACTTAATTTGAACAAACAAATGACTAGCTTGCTGCAACAGATGACACATCTGTTAAAATTATCAAACAATTATAGACATCTGTTACGACAAATGATCAATCTGTTACAACATATGACTTATCTGTTGGAAATAATAAGATAGATACATCCATCTGTTGCAACAGATTGTCAATATGTTGTAAATTATCAAACAGGTAGAATATATTTTGCAACAAATTATCCATCTGTTAGATTTATTTTAAAGTAATTTTCTTTTCTTTCTAAAATACAATAAAGATAAAATGTTGTATTCGATTATTTACAATTTATAACCATAAAAGAATGCTTATTTAATTTTAATAATTGATCTTGACTTTTCATCATTTTTATTTTTAAATCTGTTTTTAAAAATTATTTATTTATTATATAATAAAAAAGACATAACATTAGATTAATTAAGGTATATGATGATTGTTAAAAAAAGGTGAACAATCATGACTTTTTGTCTAATACATTCAAAACAGCTGATGCATCAAATTCTCAATCTGTTGCGACTGATAAATCAGTTGTTAGAAGAAATTAAAAAAGATTCTAAAACAGATGGTCAATTTGTTGCAACAGATGGGTTATGTGATGCAATAGATATACAATATGTTGCCTTAACTCAATAAAAATGGTTATTATTTTATTAAAGAAACAGTTATCGAAAAGGTGAGAAGTCTTCGATTTTTTAATTGAGAAAAAGGTTATTTAAATTTAAGAACTAATTAATAATAATAAGTTGAAAAGTCATGACTTGTCACAATAATAAAAAATTCACCAGATTGATTTAATTACATCATTTATTTTCACAGAAAACAACAAGGAAATAAATGATAAACACAATTTATAACTGTAAAAATATGGTTATTTAATTTGAATAATTGATGTTAATATTAAATAGGCGACAAGTACTGACTTTTCACCATTTTTGTTTTTAAATCTATTTTTTAATTTATATAATTAAAAAGTCATCAAATTTGGATTAATGATATGATGATTATTAAAAAAGATAAATTATATGTTGCAACAGATAGATTATCTGATGCAACAGGTTGTCGATTAGTTCCAAGAAATAATATATCTGTTGTCACAGATGGGTTATTTGATGCAACAGATATAGAATCTGTTGTCACAATTCAATAAAAACGGTTATTGGAAAGAACTAATTAATAATAATAAGCTAAAAAGTCATGAATTATCACAATAACTAAAAAGTCATAACTTTTTGCGGTAATCAAAAAATCACCAGTTTGTATGTAATTAATAAATGAAAGTGAACAACCGCACATTTTTGCCTAACTCATTCAAATTCAATCCTCTATAAATAGGTTCCTCCTTACTCGTTCATTCTACTACACTCTATTTATTTCTTGCATCTAGTCTTTCATATTATACCTTCAACCACTTTCTCTTCCATGACTCAGGTAAGTTTTTTTCTTGCTTTTTGTGTAAATATACCTAATTGGTCGTATACATTGTATTACATTCGGATTCTTTTCTTTATATTTGTTTTTACGTTTTGGTCAATTCATGTGTGTTGTAGATATGACTGGTCCAGTGTGGGACATTGCTTTTCTGCAAGACGCTGTGCGGGAACTTTGGAGGCATGTTCATAACCTGCAGTGGGAGTTGGTGCCGTGAAAGCAAGGGTGCTCCGGAAATCCGCAAGCTGAGGAGGGCCCTGTTGCTGTCGGTTGAAGATTGATCGGCTGGAAGTAATAATAATAATAATAATAATAATAATAATAATAATAATAATAATAATAAAATTATTTTTTCCTTTAGCCTATGTATTTTTATTTATTTTTGTTTAGTAAAAAAACTTATGTTTGATCGACTTTGACGTTAATTCTTATTTAATTTTGCATTATGTCTTTCTTCTTCTCAACAAACATGTCAACGATTAAGAAATAATTTGAATCCAATAGCAGTAGCAAAAGTTGAAACATAATGGTTATCGGTTGGGTTTGTGGCAAGAGTTGTATTGTGTTGTTCCAAACAGATTACTCATCTATTGCAACAGATAAATATTTTATTGCAACAGATTACTCGTCTGTTGCAACAGATAAGTAATATGTTGAAACAGATAACTAGTCTGTTGTAATAGATAACTCATTTATTATAACAGATTACCCATCTGTTCGATTCATGTTATGGGCACTATAGGACCATAAATATGAATCCAACATATGATTCTTCTGTTGGAACATAATATTTATCTGTTGCAACAGACTGAGTGATTGTTTAAATTGTGGGATCTTATGTTGTATTCATGAACGGGTTTTATCCATTGTTGAAAAATAATAGTAGCAGTGTACCTAGATGACAAATTCAACTACTAATCATAGTTTTCCAAAGTCACCTATGAAGTAATGACAAAGTGGAAAGTGATGTACAAAATAAAATTTCACCTAAAAAATTGGTCAAGTAGCAATAGTAGCGGTAAAAACAACAACAATGATCGACAAGAAGAAGATGAAGATGATAATAAAGTAGAAGATGATGATAATGAAGAAGAAGATGGTGAATAAAGCAGTAACAATAATGAACAAAAAAATCGCGAAAAGACAACAACAGATAAGAAGAGAGAGAAACACGTCTTTTTTTCTCCATTTTCCATTATATTAACTAACATTTGGATCAAAGTGTAAATTTAAAAACTTATAAGTTATTTTTAAATTTTTCCAACTTTCTTAATTCATAATAAAGTAATTGTCACCTCTACTCAATTATTAAGACTTGAGTCACCTACACCTCATTTTCAAATTCTATTGTCACTTTTAACTCAAAGCCCCTTGTAACTCATACCTATTAAACTTCTATTCTTAATAACATCATTAACTCCATGATCTTGAGTTTTCATATTCATAAACTCGATCTATTCAATAATAAAATTTAAGATACTTTATGATATTTCTTAATTTGTGGTTCATGAAATCTCCACTCAAGATTATTTTTATTATTCTTTATCTTTTATTTTTAAAGTGTTATTTTCCTTATACTACTATTGTAGTATTAAATTCATGCTTTAGCTTGACTTGATGAAGAAGACTCTTGAATGTTGATTGATTTATCGACGCGTCAGACAAGATTTCAAAAATTATGCTATTTTTTTCATCTATTTTTGTTATTTGTTTTTACTTTAAAAAAATAGCCAAAAAAATTGACAATAATATATATTGTGCCCTGATTCTGTTTTTTTTCTCATTTATTTTTTTATGATAAAAATTTTAAGAAAGATGTGTGTATTATGTGTTTTCTCTATGTAACTTATTTAGTTTGAATTTTTATTATAGTAAGTTCGTATTTCCGTTTAGATGCAAATTAATTATTATAATATTATTTATAACTCATGTTTATAAATTCAATCAAGTCAGAATAGGAGCCTTTCATGTAATCTAAAGTAAATGAAAGAAAAGAATCAATAATTTGCTAATTTTTTTTTACAGTGTGTTTAGTAATCAAAAGTATTTATATTATACTTACTACATCTATCTATCCATCCATCCATCCATCTAGTGACGTTAGACGTTAAGTATGTGATGTGTCACCTCTCTTTCTGTGTTGTGCACAAATGTGAAAATATGTTAGTAAATTTATAGAAACAAGAAATGTTAAAATCACAATATAGATATTTTAGTAGAATCAGAGATATAGAAAATTATTTAAAACCTTTTTATATTATGAGAGGCTAATACAAATTTTTTCCCCTTACGTTATGTCTAAATAGGTCCAAATATTAAGAAATATCCCACATTAAATTACATAACATAACTAGATATCTAAAAAACAAATGAAAAATCATATATTTTGTATATATAGATATTTACTTAAAAATTCAATCTATTAAAATTAAATTTTATGTTCTTAATTAAAATAAAAATAATAATTTTATCAAGATAAAAACATCTTAAAAAGATCAAATTTATGATCACGCGCGGAGTTTACTAGTTCAATAATATACAAAATATTAGATTAGTGTACGTGCCTTGCACGTGTCTTTCGCGTCAATCAATAAAATATGCATAAGAATTAAGAACATTAATATTAGATAGTAGCAATATATTGACGTTAAAAAATGATATATCTATTTAAATGATATAAGCAAATATTTTATATCAAATATATTATTGTATGGCGTGTCTCACTTGAATGTTTATTACAAACGAAAAGAACTAATTTAATTTGAATTGGATGCAAATAAAATTATTCTTTCCACACACAAAAATATACATACATACATACGTACATAATCGGATTGACTCGAACAACGTGCAACAAAATTGATGAAGGCGGCTTTGAGATAAAGTTGTTGATGAATGAATAAAATGTTACAGTTAAAACAAAGTCAAACAAGTTCATCAAGTGTTTCAAGCACATGAATGACTGAAATATCACCATACGAAATGAGTATGAAGAATTTTTGAAAAGTGACTTAAGCGCTTAATATATATATATCCTATACCCCAATTGGAAGGGTGTCAGTACCGTGCCACGGGTACTAATACATAGCTGTGTGGATCCACTAATCTGATGTCTCGAAGGACCAACATATATAAAAAAAAATGCAAATACAATTGAAGTATGTCATATATTAATAAGTTCCTCTCTCGCCTCTCTCACTTTCTCCCAATCTTACTCACCTCTCTTCTAGTCTCGTTCACCACTCTCCTCCTTTTGTGCCCGCCTCTCTCTCCTAACCCGTTTGTCACTCTCCTCCTTTTAACGTATCTTTATGAATCATAATTAGTTAACTGTAAGTCTAAACCTTGTTTAAGTTTATGTTCATAAAAAAATTTGGTCACAACTGTTTAGTATCGACTCTTTTGTTGCAAGAGACTCATTATGTCTAACAAAAACAAGTCAGATGTATAAGAACATGAGCGAAGGTGAGTTGCACTTTGATGCAATTCTTTTTGAAGGAATATATCATCAAAACTCAAACTAAGTCAATAATAAACAACGAATGAAAAGAAAGTACCTCAATAACATCGAGATTGCTGGTAAAGTTTTTAGTAGAGAGTGCATCGGCTTTTCGTTTTTGAAGACTACTTAAATCAAAATCAACAAGAAAACGTTAAGACCCCATAACATTTAACAATTTGTGAATTTTTATGCCCAAAAATGTTCTGCCAAATTCACCTTGTGATATTCAAATGCACATAAACTCATATAGCAATATAAACTCATATAGCAATAAACTACTAAAATATAAATTATCATGTATCAATAAACAACAAAAATATAAATTATCAAAAAAATCATACGACTCCACGTAACAATACATAAAATTTCGTCCAAACCTTTTTAAGAAAATACTAATGAATAACGAATGAGAAGAAAGTACCTCAATGACATCAAGATTGTTTGTGAAGTTTCTGGATTTTCCCTTTGCAAAACAACTCCTTTTATAAAAGTATATTCATAAATCAAAAAAATAAAAAGATTTAAGACTCTTGTATAATTTATATTACATACTCCCTCCGTCCCAAATTGAGATGACATATTCATTAAGAAAAATAATTAATAATACGGCTAGTTTACCATAATACCCCTATTAAATTATGTTTATAGTTTAATTTAAAAAAAAAGTAATTAATGCAAAGGGTAAAACATGGAAAAAAAATTTTGTCTCTTTTGATTAATGAAAAAAGATAAGTAAAATGAGGAATCAAACTAGAAAATTTGAGATGAATAATTTGAGACGGAGAAAGTATATATTATTTGTATTAAATTAGGATACTACTAAACTGTACCAAAAATAAGGAAAGAATTTTGCTAAAAATAGTGTGTATTGCATATATATTCTAATTGTACTAATTGTATCAGAGTATTACCATACATCTAAACTTGCCAAAAAATTAGGAATTTTGCAAATATGTGGAAACGACAGTTTAGACTTTTGAGAGCAACAGTCACCATGAAAAATTAATTAATTTTCTATATATTTTAAAAGTTTAGTTAATATTATAAATATAATAATATAATAATTGTAATAAATAAGTGAAAAGATAGTTTTCTTTAATGCAGAAATTTTTAATGGAGAATAAAAAGTTCGAATCACTTTTTAAGAATTTTCACATTTTTAATATATTATAAATATAAATTATTAATATATTTACACTTTTAATATATTAAAAATATAGATTATAAATATAGAACATAGGTTGTTGGATGGGGGAGTGGAAACAGAGGCGAGCCACCCTCTTTAGGGTTTGTCCAAATCCCTTCGGACGGAAAAACATATTATTTATACATGATTATAATTATTTTTTATATGATTATAATAGGTGTTAGAAAAATTAAGAAATGAAAGCATTGTTCGATAACTTTAATAGTTATTGAACAACAAATATAATTATTTAAGTAACTTTATCTTTTTTTAACTTAATAATATTGTGGACTCATTTGCCCTTTTTTTTAATTAAAGAAGGGGGGTTATTTCAACTCATTTTTCTGCTTATAGACCTTCCCTATCTGGCTTTCTGCAGCACGAGGCAAAGATGCTCGCCAAATCTCGAGCTATATTATTCAAATTTGACTGTAATGGGTTTCTGTTTCGATACTCGACTGCTGCCCCGACCAATTTAGAGGAGTACCTCATCAACTCACTGGGGTTCTCCAAACAAGAAGCCATTTCTGCCTCCGCAAAGGTAACCTTCAATTCCTTAAAGAACCCTGATTTATCAGTCAATTTCTTCAAACAAACTGGTTTTAACGACTCCCAGATCAAAATCTTGGTTTCCAAGCACCCTAAAGTGCTATTCTTTGATGTTGAAAAGACCCTTAAACCAAAATTACAATGTATTTCTCAACTTGGGTTATCTGGTTCCGATTTAGTCAAAGTCATTTTGAGAGACTGCAAATTTCTTGACACGGGATTACATACCCGAATAATACCCCTTATAAATCTTCTTAAAAGTGTATTGGGTAGTGATGAAAATGTGGTTAAGGTTATAAAGAGATGTGCTTGGTTGATTAGTTACAATAATCATGTAACCATAGAAGCCAATCTCAATTTGTTGCAATCATTTGGCTGTTCAAATGATAAGATCAAGAGTATTTTGATTACATGTCCCAAGATTCTTACTAATATTAATAACAAGAGGCTTGAGGAAATGTTGCATAGGGTGGAAAAAGAAGTTGGTGTTTCTCCTGACTCCACACTGTTTCTCCACATCGTTTGTGTGCTTAGTACAATGCGTGAAGAGAAACTAGAAAAGAAATTTGGAATCTTCAAGAGTTTTGGCTGGTCTGACACCGATATTCTAACGATGTTGCAAAAGCACCCTTACTGTATAGGACTATCAGAGGTACGAATTCAAACTGCATTGACATTTTTGATGAAAGAAGTCCAATACAAATCTATCTATATAGCTTCTCGCCCTATGCTTTTAAAGTACAGTATGGAAAAGAGGCTAATACCCAGGTATGAAGTGTGGAAACTTGTCAATGAAAAGAATCTGATAGAGGTTGGGCGGGAGTTATACACAGTTATGACATGGTCTGAATCGAAGTTTTTTGACATGTATGTGCAGCCTGTCAAAGCTGAACTGCCTGACTTGTATGAATTGTACATCAGAAGGATAGGAAAATAGATAATACTTAATTTTGTTTATTGTTTTGATGGACGTGCAGAGTAGTCTTAGCTTTCAGCAAGGCAAAGTGAATTTTATTTAATCAGATTACCTTTCAAATCTACATTACTTTTAGTTCACTTGTTGCTAGTTAGTGCTATCAGCAAGTAGAAATGATGCAGTTGTTTCTCTTTTTCTGCTATATGCTTCTTAAGAATTTGCCAATGACATCTCAGAAGAGAAAATAAACTCAACTGTTTTTGTTGTTCAGTTCCTTGTTTATGTGCTACAGTTGCTATTAGTTTACCTTTTGCTCTTTTGTCCGTAGCTAGGATGCTATTTGGGGAAATATTGACTTTAAGTAAGTGAAATGTTGTCCTGGACTCCTGGTTTTGTTAAGCTTGTGTATGAGAAACTATACAACAACTTAGCCTCAACAGTCAACCCCAAACAAGTTGAAGCCGGCTACATGAATACTCATTGACCATGTTTCTCCATTTAAGCTCAACTCATGTCATCATCTTTCCAAATAAAAATAAAGGTGAAAATAAGTTAATTATGTATAAATAATAGTAATAATAATGACAATATTAAAAGTTCTCTATTTTTACTGGTATATAAATCTATGATAAGGTCCAAATACTCTGAGGAAGACAATATATTCAAACATTTATGTATGTCAATCTGGAAGAAGTTATAAAAAGAATACTTTCCTCCTCTAGTCTTCAAGAGAAAATGATTTATTGAGAATGCTCCTTCCCGCAAATTTTCTAACAAGAGTTTGGTTTTGAACCTGCATAATTAGCTTCTCATCCTAAAATTTTGGTCTATAGTCTGGAAAAAATGGCGCTACCTCGGATGCAGTCTTTGTACTGTTCTGTGCTTAATAAAGTCAAAGTTCATAGAGAATTTTGTGCTTCCCTACAAGGATCAAATACCTGATCTGTATGAATCACATAAGAAAACTGTTGACTCATTAACAGTTTTAGTTTACTTTTGGCACTAAGGGGGTTGGGACCTTTTTAAAATTATCCTTTTGTAGACCGATATATTGTTCCTTTGCTTTTTTTCAGTTGGTATTTCGAGACATATAGTCAGTGTTGCCAAAAATCATTTCTGTACTGATAAAGCGAAAATATCGTTGGAGTGTTTTGGTGACTTCAAACTTAATTTGCTTCTAGTGACCTACATCTTTTCCAGAAAAAGGCACCAGTCATTCACCTAAGTATCTCTAGTATTTGATATACTTGTTGCTAGCTAATAAATGTCTCATTTGATATCTTGTTGTTTTCTGGTACATGATGAACCACCAAGTAGCAGGGTCTATATTTTCCATTAAGTAGAAAAGCAAGTAAATTAACTACTATAGAAATTACTGTTATACCATGAGGATATATCATTGGGGTGTTTTTGTGAGGTACAACTTGGAAGGTGAGGAAATTTGTAAAAGCTTATGAATGCTATATATGGGAAGAAGGATAGACGGAGAACTGTTAATAGGGGAGTCTGGAAGAACATAAGCAGACTTTGAGAAGACTTCAGTAAATTTACCAGGCTGGAGGTGGGAAATGGAGAAAATATTAGATTCTGGACAGAGTTGTAGATGATTCCTGTCTCAAGAAGATCAGGAAACCTTTGAGCACCTTTTATTCCATCTATCTAAAACAACTTATCGACAGGAATCCAAGAACAAGAAACTATAAGCATACAACTACGACTACTAATAAGGACATCACTCCTACCTACTAGCATGAACGCACTCCAACCTCCTAGGTCATGTCCTTGGTAAGCTGCAACCGTGCCATATCCTGTCTAATCACCTTTCCTCAATATTTCTTCGGTGTACACCTCTCCTGAATCCATCCCTAGCCAAACTCACACTTCCACATTGGGGCATCGTGCTTCTCCTTATCACATGCCCGAACCATCTCAACCTCTTCTCTCGCATCTTGTCTTTCAGCGAAGTCACTCCCACCTTATTTCGAATATCCTCATTTTTAATCCTATCTCTCATAGTAAACCCACATATCGATCGCAAGATCCTCATCTCCGCCACCTTCATCCTCTGGATGTGAGAATTCTTTACTTACACATACTTTACTCCATACAACAGGTCTAACCACCACTCTTTAGAATAAATAATAATAATAATAATAATAAAATAACAATATTAAAAATTCTCTACTTTTTATCTAGTATATAAATCTATAGTAAGTTAAAAATCTCCTAGAAAGACTATGTACTCAAACATTTGACGAAGTAAAGAACAATACTTTCCTCCTCGTCTTCAAGAGAAACTGATTAATTTAGAACGCTCCTCCTCCCGAATTTTCTAACAAGAGTTTGGTTTTGAACCTGCTTACTTAGCTTCTCATCCTTTACTTTTGGTCTATAGTCTGGAAAAAATGGTGGTACCTCGGATGCAGTCTTTATACTGTTCTGTGCTTAATAGAGTCAAAGTTCGTAGAGTATTATGTGCTTCCCTACAAGGATCAGATACCTGATCTTGTTTGAATCACATAAGAAAACTGTGGCTCCTTAACCATTTTAGTTTACTTTTGGCACTAAGGATGTTGCGACCTTTTTAAAAGTATCCTTTTGTAGTCCGATATATTGTTGCTTTTCTTTTTTCAGATGGTGGTTCGAAACATATTCTCAGTGTTGCCAAAAATCATTTCTGTCCTGATAAAGCAAAAATATGATTGGTGTTTTTGTGACTTCAAACTTAATTTGCTTTCTAGTGACCTACATCTTTTCCAGAAAAAAAGCACCAATTACTCAACTAAGTATCTCTAGTATTTGATAAAAGTTGTTGCTAGGCACTAGCTAATAAATTTCTCACCTGATGTCTTGTTGTTTTCTGGTAAATAATGAACCACAAAGTGGCAGATTCCATATTTTCCATTAATTAGAAATGCAAGTGAATGAAGTACTCTAAAAAGTACAGTTATACCATGAGGGTATATCATTGGAGTTTGTGAGCAGGTAAGGTGAGGAAATTTGGAAAAAGCTTATTAATGCCACATATGGGAAGAAGGATAGATGGAGAACTGTTAATGGGGGAGTATGGAAGAACATAAGTAGACTTTGGGAATACTTCAGTCAATTTACCATACCGAAGGTGGGAAATGGAGAAAAGATTAGATTCTGGACAGAGCTGTGGGTTGGTGATGTTTGTTTAAAGGACATATTCCCTACTCTGTCCAACTGCTCTTCTAAAAAGGATGGTCATATTGTTGAATTTCATTCCAACTCTGGTGGACAGTCAAGGTTCCGGATAAATTTGAATGGTTGGGTGATAGAGAAGATCTTTGTGAGTTTCTTCAACAATTAGGATCGGTTCATATTGATCAGAATAAGGTGGAACCCTGATTTGGCTGGCAAGTAAAGACAAGAAATTTTCACCCAAGAATGGTTATAGGATGTTGATAGAGCAGTCAGATAAGCTGGATAAATTTTGGTCTTGGAAGATGATATGGAAGACAAAAGCTCTCGTTAAAGTAACATGTTTTGGATGGGCTACAACTTGGAGGGCATGCTTAACTCAATAACTTGCAGGAAAGAGGCTTTAACCTATGTAGTAGATGCTCTCTGTGTCAAGAAGATTAGGAAACCGTTGAGCACCTTTTTTGCCATTGCAAAATTTCTAGAGAATGTTAGGAGTTGTTCCTAAATTTTCATGGTAATAATTGGGTGATGCCTCAGAAAGTGAAAGGTTTGCTGGAATATTGGCAACATGTGATACTAAAAGAGATACAGCAGATACGTAGAACTATTTCACTGTGCATCTTATGAACATTTGGCTAGAGAAGAGTGGAACAAAGCTTGCTTTGGAGGGTAGAGAACTCACATTTCTAGAATTAAGGATAGATGTTTACAAAATTTGTATGTCTGGTGTAATAATTTCTTCCCCTGTACAATATTGTTGCCCATTTAATAAAATCTCTACCCTATCAAAAAATAAAAAGAAAAAAGATATATTGCTTTCAACACATTATACCAATAACATCGTGGGATATAGCTTGTACTGAAGTAAGTATTGGGTACCTAGAATTACTTCTTATATGGCAAAAGACACTTAAATGCTTGGCTAGCTAATTTGTATCATAGTATGGTGCTTGGCAGATAATTTATGTTTCTACAAATGATGTAGTAGTTACTTAGCTTGTTCTTCATGTAGCTGCCGTACCTTTTTCCTTTTCTTTTTTTTTTTTGGGGTGGGGGGGGGGGTGGGGGGAGGAACAGTTCTAAATTGTAATGGTAGGAGATAGGCTGGAAGAACCCTGTGTATGTTGATTTGTTACATTTAGTGAAATTTAGAATTTCAAAATATCATTAACAAAATCATTTAGTTAAATGAGATATTCGGTACGGTATTCGGTATATGGTTGATCGAAACTGTTTCCATTCATGTCATACCAAATTTCATCTACTAACCATATCAAAACAAGTCTTTATTAGAAATAGAAATGTTTATTTGAATTGGCCATCAAGGCTCTAATGAAAGGCTCTATGGGAATACAATACATAAGGGACCAAACAAGTCAACACAATCTGAACTACGACCAACAAATTGTAAAATGAAACAGTACTTTGTAAATTTCTACAAAATTCTATCTTGTGAATTGTGAAAGCGAAGCTAAATTAAATCTAAAAATCACGAAATAGAAAGTCTCGTTGACATGATTATCAATGACCTAGACTTGTTCGGAGTCCTAATATGTATAATATGGTATTCTCGTCATCCAAATTTACTTGTCCACTATATTAAAAAAAGAAGTCCAACAATACTTGTTCAGTTTGAAAAACCAATGAATAATTTACCCATTTCTACCATTATACTCCTAACATTAAATACGATCCATTATGCAACTCATTCTATTTAAAAAGATAATATGGTAACATTTCCCCTATCATACTATTTCTTAACCTATGTGCCAAGTCAATAGTTGACAACTATTGATGGATGGACGGAGCAAGAAATTAACCACAGAATATCCTATATGAATTTCATCATTCAAATACAATGAATCTAGATGTGAATAATGTAGAAACATTCACTTGATATTCTAACAAGTATACTGCTAGAGAGTCCCTGTAATTTCAGTACAATTTTAAGTTGTCATGAACTGCAAGCTAATGGAGAACTTGCACCACAATGTACTTTTGAAAGAAATTTATAGCGATGGACAAATTTAATCAATAGCCAACGCAGAAAAGTGTAGCACCAGTAGAAATATTAGCAGGACAGCTACATGATTAAAAAAAATTCTATTCGCAGTATGCAAACTCTGATTAGATTTTATTACCAAACGGAGCGTTACAAAGCATTATCCAACAAGTTTGGACAGCCCCAAACTTGTACAACCAGTCATCCTATACATCTGTACTCTAGCCTAGCTCGAGAGTTCTAAGGATCCTAATTTAAACTAGTGAACCTATTCTTCAGTTTGTGAAGCTTAGCACCACACAAATGCACCTCCGGTATGATTTGCTTCACCAGGCCATCAACTGTATTCTTCTGTTTCTGAAAGATCCGTCTTGCTATCCACCCATACCATATATGCATTGCATGCCTAGGATACTTTGTAAATAGCTGCAATTGCATTCCTTCCTATCGCTTGTGAGGTTGCCCATTTTATCTCTTCATTCCAATTTAGAGGTCCTCGATTAATCCCTTACCATCCCAACACCTTCACCCATACAACAACAGAGTAAGAATAAGTGATCAATTGTCTCAGGGTCTTGCTCACAAAGAGGGCACATCAGATCATCCAAGTCCTTCCATCATGAAACTCTATCCTTCGTGAATAGCCTGTAATGTATAGCAAGATAGAGTATGAAACGCTATTACATATCATCTTCCTCCAAGATACTTTAACGAAGTCACCTCTCAATTTTTGATACAGTTTCCTGATAGAGAAAGAATGCAACCGGTTAACTTCGTCACAAGCATACCCAATCTCCTCAAAAGTTTTTCTTGCCTCAGGTATGTTCTTCACGAGCCAAGTATTAGCTATATTGAAGTACATGTATTAGATGTAAAGGGGTAGTCTGGTGATTAACTACATAGACAAAAGGGTTTTTTTGTCTTTTACCCTTAAGCTGTTAGAAGTCGGTTACTTGCTTATATTAAGGGCATTAGCTGTGTAATTGAAGAATAAGAGCTAAGAGCAAATTCTCTACAACTTTCCTTTTCTTCTACAAGATGTAAACAACTTGTTCAATGAAAGTTCATCAATATTGTTAGAAATACAATTGATTTCCAGATTCATCATTTCTTTTTATGATGGTATCAAAGCTACGGTTGTAAAATTTTCAAAAACAGAGTACTCAAATCTCGTTAGCTGAGCTTCGAGAAAATCATCAATGGCGGAAAATCAAACTGAACAAGTTCATCAAATGACGGAGACAAGTGAGCAGCTGGATTTTCACCATCCGTTGTTTTTACAGCCATCGGATACTCCGGGATTGGCGTTGATAGGAATCAAACTTAAAGGTCCGGAAAACTACACTTTGTGGAGCAAATCATTGTGGCTGGTTCTACTAGGCAAAAATAAGCTCGGTTTTGTAGATGGAATATGCACGAAGTTTGGCCAGCTTATGGGAGAGATGCAACGCAATAGTGTTATCGTGGATTGGAGCTACCGTATCACCATATCTGGTTTCTAGTATTGTCTATGCATCAGATTCGAAGACAGTTTAGGATGAATTTAAGGAGCGATTTGACAAATCAAACCTCATCAGGATATATCAATTGTGGAAGGACATTGCGTCACTAACTCAAGGTAAAAACAGTTACGGTTTATTATTCCAAAATGAGAGATTATTGGGATGAGTTGGATACATTAATGCCTAGTGCTAGTTGTAACTGTGAGGCATCTAGGCCTTCGATAGAGTTGTTGAGGAATCAGCGTCTACTTCAGTTTTTAATCAGATTGAACGAAAGTTGCAGTCATGTGAGGAGTGATATATTGCTGAAAACTCCTGTGTTAACTGTCAATAAGCGTATGCCTTAGTAATTCAGGAGGAGAGTCAGAGAGGTATGGGAGTAGTAGATGGGAATAGAGAATCTATGATTATGTTGGCACGAAAAAATCAGAGGTTTCATGAGTCCTCCAATGGGAGGTTTAATGCACCTGGTCCTGTGTATTTATATCAGAAATATCAGAATCATAATCAAAGTTATAAGCCTAGACACAATCAGAATTACAAGCCTTCGGCACCACCAGATACTGTGTGTGATACTTGTGGTTATAAGGGACATTACACTATGGATTATTACAGAACAGTTGGCTACTCACCAGATTTTTAAAGCAAGAAGAAGTCAGGCCTTGTAGGTGGCTCGACTAAACCTTATGCAAAAAGTAATGTGGTTAAAGCAGAGGGATCAAATGATGGACAAGGTCCGGGGAGATATATCTCTGAAGAACATTATCAAGAGCTCATTGGAAAAGGAAATAAAGCTAGTACTTCAGTTGACTTTCAAGCTCACATGACAGGTATTCTTGCACTATTATCCAATGCATTTTCACATGAATGGATAATTGACTCAGGTGCATCACATCATATTACATTCCATAGGGAATGCCTAGATGATATGTTTAGACTTTGTGATCAAAAGAGTGGTGGTGTTCAGGTTCCCACTGGAGGCAGATGTGTAGTGACACATATTGGAAGTGTTAAGATTTTGAGGAGTCATAAATTGAAGAATGTCCTATTTGTGCCAGATTTTAAATTTAATCTCTTGTCAGTTTCAAAATTGACTAGAGATCTCTGTTGCTCAGTGTCCTTTTACCCTGAGTTTTGTTTTTTCCAGGATCTCTACACTGGCAGGGTCTTGGGGATTGGTGAAGAGAATAATGGGCTTTATTTCCTGAAGGATGAACAATTAACAGCTTGCATATCAGTAGTTCAAAGATGAGAAAATAGTGATCTCTGGCACAAGAGATTGGGCCATCCATCTAAAGGAAGTTTATATCGCATTCCAGCAATAAAGCTAACTAAAGATACACACAAAGATTGTGAAGTCTGTCCGCTGTCTGAGCAGACTAGGCTCAAGTTTCCAGTTAGTAATAGTCACTCTAGCATCATTTTTCAGCTGATTCATGTAGATGTCTGGGGTCCTTATAAAATTCCCACTTATGATAGCAAACATTATTTTGTTATTATAGTGGATGATCATAGTAGGTACACTTGGATATGTTTGATACAACACAAGTCTGAAGTAATTGTTGTATTGAAAGATTTTCTATTGAAGGTGCAGACTCAGTTAGGTATCAATGTTAAGGTGTAAAGATCACATAATGGCAAGGAATTCTTTAGTTCCCAATGTTCTGTATTATTTTCTTCTCTTGGCATTATTCATCAAAGTTTTTGTGCCTATACACCCCAACAGAATGGGGTAGTGGAGAGAAAACATAGGCACATTTCGGAAGTTGCTAGATCCTTAAAATTTCAAAGTTCAATTCCCAATAGGTTTTGGGGTTATTGTATAAGAACTGCAATCTATTTGATCAACAAACTTCGTTCTTCTTACTTTTCTAGTCTCAGCTTGTGGTCCAAGAGATGGAACTTCCTTGATAACAGGTGCTTCATTATCTAGAACATTCACATCCTCATCTAGAGGTCCTTTTTCCTAATCATCATTATCTCCTAGCGCTGTAACATCAAGAGGCTGAACTTGTGCATCAGAAGTTTGAAACTGAGTCGGAACATGTTTTGCAGGTATTTGCATTGTACTAGGTAATGGAAAAAAGGGTGATTCAGGTGGAGGTATCTCAAACACTTCGTTGTCTTCTTCTTGTAGACCCTTAAAAGGAAAATTATCCTCCCTAAAAACCGCATCTCTGCTTACAAAAAAGGTACCTGACTCCAAGTCAAACAGTTTGTATCCTTTTTGTGTCTCTGAATAGCCAACCATGACTGACCTCTTGGCTCTAGCTTCAAACTTAGTTCCTCTAGTAAGAGTAGAAGCAAAACACAAACAACCAAATACCTTTAAATGGTCACAAGTAACTTGTTTGTTGTACAACATTTCATAAGGTGTCTTCCCTTGCAAAACTTGAGAAGGGAGTTCCCTCAATCAAAGAAAGTATGTCCTTGAGCTCATTTCAGAAGTGGGGTTGAGTGGTAGCAAACCTGTTATAACTCCTTTGGAGATGAACAAGAAGCTCACTATAGTGGATTATGATGCAAATATCCGTGCCACTGATGATCCATAATTGGAAGACGTGTTGGGATTTCAGAAACTCATTGGGAAATTGTTATATCTAACAATCACTAGACCCGATATTTCTTTTGCAGTTCAAGTGCTGAGCCAGTTTATGCAAAGACCTAAACATTCTCATATGGATAGTGCAGGTCTGGGAATTTTACTCTCTGTTACAGATATCACTGGTATGAAGGCTTATTGTGATGCTGATTGGGGTGCATGTCCCAACACCAGACGATCAGTCACAGGGTATGTGGTTATGCTTGGGAATTCTTTGGTCTCTTGGAAGTCAAAAAAGCAGCATACAATTAGTAGAAGCTCTGTAGAGGCTGAGTATAGGTGCATGGCTGCTGTGACTGCAGAGATTATTTGGTTAACAGGTTTATTAAAGGAGCTTGGTGTTTTTTTATCCTCACCTGTGCAGCTATTTTACGACAAGAAAGTTGCATTGCAGATTGCCAATAATCCTATTTTTCATGAAAGAACTAAACATATAGAAATTGATTGCTACTTTGTTTGAGAAAAGGATAAAGTCTGGATTGATTCAGCCTGCATATGTGCCTACAAGTGTGCAGCTTGCTGATTTACTGACCAAAGGTCTTACAAGTGCTCAACATCATTCTTTACTATCCAAGCTTGGAGTGTTTGATGTATATCACCCTCCACCTTGAGGGGGAGTATTAGCTATATTGAAGTACATATGTTAGATATAAAGGGGTAGTCTGGTGATTAACTACATAGACAAAGGATTTTTTTGTCTTTTACCCTTAAGCTGTTAGAAGTCGGTTACTTGCCTATATTAAGGGCATTAGCTGTGTAATTGAAGAATAAGAGCTAAGAGCAAATTCTCTACAACTTTCCTTTTCTTCTACAAGATGTAAACAACTTGTTCAATGAAAGTTCATCAATATTGTTAGAAATACAATTGATTTCCAGATTCATCATTTCATTTTATCATTAAGAGGCTTGGGTATCTGAACATTCCATAAAATATTGATTTACACAGATGGATAAATAAAATGAAATATCTATTTTAATATTGGAGCCAAATAAAACGAAATAGGAGTACAAAATAAAAATAAAAGAAGAGTGACTTTCTCACTCCAAAATTCTTCATTAACTAGTGAATCTCCTCGCGCGATCATAAGAATAATAATATTAATATATATATAGATTTCATCAAGATAAAAGAATATAAATATATCTCATATATACTCATAAAAATTAATTTTATGGATTGATGAAATAATAAAAGTAAATATCTTTATTAGAATTAAAATTTATTTTCTTTCTTTGTTGGCGAAACGAAGATTGCGTTTGCGAGAGTGATTCTCTGAGCCTTCTTAAATAGTTCTCTCTCCGTTTTATTTTGCTTGGCGTCCTTGCAAAGAAATATTTATTTCAAATTACTTGTTTAATTTATTAAATCAAGAGAAGTTTATCATGTACTTTCAATATTATCCCTATCATTTAATGATTATAATATAAAGTATTAATAGTCAAATTTAGATTTCAAAAACATAGTTAATAAGGTTAGTTTAATAGGAGTGTCAAGTGAACATGACCAAGTTTAACAAACGAAAGGAGTAAAACTTTTACCCTTTCAAAATTTGCTTCCATTCAAATTAAAGAACATACGAAATGGGTAAAATAATTAAACCATGAAGAGCTGAAATAGAAAAGAGAAACAAATGACATTGCAATATGAAGAAAATTTGATTTCCTCATGTGTTATTTTTCTCTGCTTTCCTTTTGCATATCTTATTTTCCTCATATATCCTAGTACTACTTTTCTCTGCTTCCTTTTTACATATCTTTCCCTTTGTTAATTCTAAATCAAGAGCCTTCTAATCCCTTTAATGCGCGCAAATCAATTTTTATTTTTCAATAGTTCCATCACCAAACCTTGTATAAAAGAAAAAAGTTTTACAAATAAAAGGAATTCAAGTCACCAAAGGTTTAGAATCAATAAGGAAATAAATACTATGTTATTAAGATTTATGTATTGGAGAGAAACATCTAATTAGGTAGAAAACCTTCTAAGGAGATTAGACAAATTAGCCCTACAACTTCATGAGTATTACCATCAACTTACTTAACTTCTAAACTTGAGCATTACAAAGGATAAAAATTTAAGTCTTGTAGTCTCTTTGTCAATCTTTATTGTCTATTTCCTCTAAAAAAAAAGATCGCCTGGATAAACATCTTGATAATAGCTTCATCTATGTTGTTCAAGTCATGAAAAGTTATCACCATATGCTCTTCAGTATAAACGGCCAATCTTTCAGTTGCAAAACTTCAAGCGAGGAAATCCTTCCTAGTCATTGACTTTGCTGGAAACATATGCTAATTTAACAGCCTCGAGTTTGGGCTACTTAAAATCGATAATGCTCAAATCCTTCCACTGCAATCAAATTTTTCTTGAAGGTAAACTCCTAAAGATTTTAGGGAAAAGCATCAGCGAGAAAGGACCAAAGATGGTGGACTAAGATAAAATTCAGTGAAAAAATCATGTAAGAGGTTGTTGTTGTTGTTACTATTTATTTTAGTCTTCTTCGATAGCACGTATCCGCAACAACTCTACCTTGGGAAATAGTCTTAATGACAAAAGTACAATATAAAAGATTCGATCAGACATATATTGCAGATTTTCAGAACCCAAGTTCTCTTACTTGGCTTGAAATGTTACTCCTAATCAGTTGTCCCCCAGAATTTATTAACGAAAAGGATATAATATACCCTTTGGTATACAAATACCCTCCTTTCATTTTTAGGCTCAAAATTACTTTTCTATCCATTTATTTGGCTCAAAAATACCCTTAGTGTATTAGAAATGACTCAAAAATGCCCTTCTTCCTCTGTTGGTTCAAAAATACCCCTTCATCCACCTATTTATATTAAAAATGCCCTTAACATTAAATTTAAATCCAAAAATGTCTCCTCTTTTATATTAGGGATAATACCCACGAAAATACCTGAAGTTTAACCAAATTTCCAGTGGATCATATTGAACTTTGCGAGGGGTCCTATTACCCCCTATACTTTTTAAATTGAAATTAATTACCCCCGAACTTTTTAAAAACGTATACCCAATTTTTTTGGTGAGAAGTGCGGTACACGTGTCGTTTCTTCTCCATTACAATTACAACCATATTAAATATTTCAAATGATTTCATTGAGTTTATGAAGAAAGTTTTTTCAAATAATTGAATGGAATCTTCCATTAATTTTCCATTGAAACTCGGAAAATTTAATTAGCGAGTTCCATTAATGGAAGATTCAATGAAACTCGCTAATTGAATGGAACTCAAAAGATTTGAAAACTTTAATTTCATGATTTAATTTTCATTAATGGAACTCGGAAGATTCGAAAAATTTAACTTCATGTATGAAGCTATTCAATCTTCCGTTAATGGAACTTGGAAGATTCAACTTCCATTAATATAACTCGGAATTAAATTAGCGAGTTTTCGAGTGTGAATCTTTCGAATCATCCATAGATTTTCAATTAGCGAGTTTCATTAAATTATAACCATTGAGTTCCATTAAATTTTAATTCAACAATGGAGCAACCATTGTTGAAGAAAAGAAAGAAAGAAGAAAGAACAATGAAAAAATAAATAAAAATATAAAATTTTAAATAATTATAAAATTAAGGGGTTGTTTGGCCCAAAAAAAGAGTTTAAAACGTTTTTAACACTGTTCACGCGCTCAGTGCGCGTGAATCACACGCAGTGTGCCAAGTGGCAGATATATTCCATTAAAATACAAAAAAAAAGTCTGGGGGAGTAATAGGACCCCCGCAAAGTTCAGTATGCTCAACTGGTAATCCGATCAAACTTCAGGTATTTTCGTACATATTATCCTTTTATATTATATTATTTTTTTTGGTTTCACGTAGGGGTAATTTTTTTTGTAAGTACAATTTTTTAATTATGATATTATATATTTTTTGGTGGAATAGATATGCATTAATTAGTATATTATTTTTTTGGTTTCACGTAGTGGTAGGCTTTTTTTAGTTACAATTTATTTTATTATTATATTATTTTAGGATTTTTTTAATTACAACTTTTTATTTTTATATTATTTCTGAATTTTTTTAATTATAATTTTTTATTATTATATAGTTTTTGTGGATTTTACGTCAGGGGTGGGTTATTTTTTTTAATTATTATTTTTTTAGTTTTAGGATGGTACCAAGTTATCAAGTAATTTATGGTACATCATAATAGCTATATTTATGGTAATTTTTGTTTTTTCAAGAAATATATTTTTTCTATTTTAGGACTCTTAATTTCCTTCCATATATTTTAGGACTCTTAATTTTTTCATATGTTTCGGGTTTCATATTTATATATTTTAGGACTCTTAATTCTATTCTATATATTTATTTAATAAAATAAAAATTAAAGAAAATAGATTAAATGATTTTATCTATTGTAAAGTCTTCTAAAGGAGAATGTTTTTTTAAAAAAAAGTTATTATTTTTTTTTTGATTTCACGTCCTAGTCGATCTTAATTCAACATTCTATTTCACAATAACAAAATGTAACATCCCAAGCAAGAATCATGTATATATTAAACTTGTATGTAGGTTTGGTTTACTCTTGCTCATATTAAAATAAACCAAACCAACTAACATATTAACTTTTCAGAATTCGATTTCATGGTTCAATTTGATTCTTCGATTTTGCTTGAACAACCCTTCACCCTAGCATCACACTTTGGCCAGATTAATAATCCCGGGATAAACTAGTACTTTCAAATAAACATGGATAAAATAAGGGTAAACAACATAAATCCCAACACTTTGCAATCTATCACCCTCTATCTTAACTTTTATATTAATTACTTAATATCCGAATATGATACATAAGTTTGGTCCAAATACATAACCGGCAGATACATAACTACCAAACTAATTGACTATAAAAAAGGAAAATAACAGTAAAAGAGTAAATAACGAAGCAATTAATGCGATTCTGGTTGAGATATATCTCTTTAATTCCTAAAAATTAGTAACAGATTCATAATTCAAATTTAAATCACCAAAATAATTTCCCTCAATCAAAATTCTCCTAGTTCTTCCCATCTCTATTATTTTTTTGTGGAACTTCATTGTCGCTGGCATATCCTTTCCTAGCCTTGACGACACCATAGTTCCACAAGAATATTGTGCATCTCTTTTGATGATATTCTGCATCAAAATCAGATGAAGGAATCGAACCATCACCAAGAAACTCAGCAAAACATATTACAAAAGCTCCAGAGTCCCTAAATATGTCTGATACTCACTGATTTGAATGTACCGAATGAAAAAAATAAGACAAATCAACTTCAATATTGACTATGTATCAGAAGCAATGATATATCTCATACTTATGTATCATACTCATAATGTTTAATGTATCAGGTATAAAACAAACTAAAAACTCACATACAATTTTTAGAATGTATCATATAAATCTAAAATCTCGATAAAATTAGATCCATTTATCATAATAAGTATATTACATGTATCAAGTATAAAACAGAACCATAATCACATATATATTGTATTATGTATCATAAAGCATGCAAGGACTCATTAATCTTGAATCTATGTATCAGACGCAGTTTATTGAATGTATCTTATTTATAAAGAAACAAAATCACATGTAAAATTTATGATGTATCAGAACGCATGCACTGTCACAAAAATCAATTTTTTGTAACTTACTTCCTCCTCTTTACAGACGCAATAATCGATAACTTCTTCATCATAGTCGGGTCATTTTGATATTTCAATCTATTTTTACGAAAATCAATGTCGTTCATATCATAATGAACTGGCGGAAATTAAAAAAGAAAGTTAATGATGGAAAGATGGAGTTGTTAGATCTAATTGAAAATAGATGAGAACGTGGTGAAAATTCAAAAGAAAGTTAATGAAAGTTGTAACTTGAATGTTGAAGTAGAAAATGAGAACATGGTGGAAATTCAAAATGGGTGAGTTGTGAAAATCGTGGGATATATTTACTAATTTTTGAGTTTAATTTGCGGCACAATAAGGGGATGTGGGGCAGGGTTTTTAGATGTATCAGAAAGGCAACTATTTTGAGTAAAAAGAAATTTTTATAATTAGTTTAGTTGGATAGAATTTTAAGTAATAATAGAAACTTAAGGTGTGGTTATAAAGTAATTTATCCATAAAATAATCCCACATTTTATCCCAAGGACTATTATTACTTATACCTCACATAAACGACCCCTTAGATCTCAATTAAAAGAAGGATGAAATTATCAAAAACTATAGAACTTAAGTGTATCTTCTACGATAACAAACTCAAGGAGCTCAAATGGCACTTGATATAGACCTCAAAAGTAATTAAATAGAGAAAGTATGCTTATCAAAGTATGCTCAAAACGTTAAGGTGATTGAAAAACACCTTGTCTAACATGAACCACTATTGTAATCATGTTCAATTTACATCACAAAGAAAAAGAAAACTGCTACTTCTTCAGCAAACCTTGGTTTAGAATTTCATATCCTTCAACATCATACTTTGTACAGACAAAAAGTTGATTTTCTTCCCATCACTTTTTTGCTTCCTTCTCAGTAAACTCTTTCCTACGGCAAAATTCAACAAAAAAGTCATTTAGTAAGCAGTTTAACATATTAACAAATGATGCTAATCATTGGCAACTATCATTAGGACATAAGCAGAGGTGGATCCAGAGTTAATAAATCTCCTTTGCTCATGAGGTGACTTTTTAAGTGATTAAGTGAAAAACCTAATTAACAGCTAGCACGGGTGAAAAGAAGGTCAAGATATAGCAAAAACATCTTAATTGTATTGAATCCGCATTTGTGATCAATGGCAGAATAGTAAAGCTTACGTGAATGTGGAGTACCACATTCTGTGTGCATACTATACACATATAATATGCATAGAGTTCAAACTTAGGACAGTAGGTGTATCCGCACTCGCTGCCACAATTATGTATTTTTTTTGGTTTTCCGTTCAGTGTCCGGTACCCGCATTGGAGCCCGACTAATCTGTACTCAAGCTGGGTAGGGCCCTTTCAGGGGTAGCACTCTCTACCAAGGATTTTTTCATACCCAGGGCTCAAACCCGAGACCTCTGGTTAAGGGAGGAGCAACCTCATCCACTGCACCACATCTTTTGGTGGTGCCAAAATTCTGAAATTGACCTGGCATAAGTGTTAGTTCCCTCAACTTGAAAAACCTAATTAAATCGGAGAAACGAATGCTCGGAGTTTTGAGTTCAATCTCAATTACAATATTATGAACACTGAAAAGCAAAAAGAGATCATAACTGCTGATATTTTGAACAATTAGAAGCAAAAAGAGATCATAACTGCTGATGTTCTTACTAAATTATGATTAGCTTAACTTTCATGTCTAACATCTAAATCATGATGGAACCTTCCTTCCAATAAGTTAGCCATGAACTTTGAACAAACCAAAAATGCAGAAAAGGTGGAAATTCTATATCATACAACTTATGAAAGGAAATATACCTGAACTTGACTCGCCTGAGTCCCTACTTTCTTGGCAGCACTGTTAATGTAATGAAGACACCGGGATGATACTGTTCCACGCATTCAACTATTGATGTTCTGACCCCAGCTTGGCCATGATCAATTCTTTTACAATTAACTATTGATGTTCTAAGCCCAGCTTGGCAAATAATCAGATCCTTTCTAATCAAATATTGATGTTCTGAGCCCAGTTTGGCCATGATCAACTTCTTTAGAAGACTCTTCTGCTGATCTCAATTCCACATTATTTTCTTTGTTAAATAAGGATCTTGAAGGCCTGGAGATTAAAGTAGGAGAATCACATAGGCTATCTATGTTTATGATTCATACCTAAAGCGAGAAGCAAAAGAAAAAAAGAAATGAAAGAAAAACATTAAAGAACACCAACGAAAGGATCAGAATCTCTCTTGCTTTACACCAAAACTTTTTAGAATGCAAATATTGAACTCAAATGAAGTATGCACGTAAACAACTCAAAATTAGAAAAGCACGAGAAAATGAGTATACATACCTTACAATGAAAATATTAAATAACTATTCACCTAAATATGTTGAAACATCAGGTGAGTTAGCACTTCATAAATATGCAAAGAATCTTGAAAACTATATGGTGGATTTGATTTTCCAAATGCAAATAATAAGCCTAATAGACTAATGTGATGGGAGAACATTTCCTTAATCTAGCTGTCTATTTAACCAGACACTCCAACATAAGGATCAATAACCAAGTATTGAATCTTTAAGATTGTTCCACAGTTCAATTACAACACAAACTGAATTTTTGCAATCAATTTGATCAATTGGGTCGATGGTTTCATGTCGAAAAGTGATCGACGATTTCATGTCGAAAAGTGTCAAGTACCACTAATCCTTTGTAATAATGAGTGCAAGTTCACATTTTATACTATACATATAGACTACAACTGAACTGTTCAATCATATCGATAAAGCTGCTACTAATTACCCTTTGTGATAATGGATATGCCTTATTGTGCTTGTGTCTTTAAAAGTTTCAACTATATACATCAAACTTGAGCTGAAGTGGTGCACCAATACCTCTTTCCAGGTGCATCCATATATACATCCAATTATATCCAAATAGAAATTTAAATGGAAACAACATAAAATGGAAAATAAAGGTCATCTACAAATAAAGAAGTTGGGGATATATGTTAACAAAAGATAAAAGAAAGATAGACGTACTGGGAACGTCAAGGAGAGGTGAGCATTCCCGGTAGCATACAATTCAAATGACCATTGAGTTTGTAGTACATCAAGAGTGGCCTTAGAAACAATCTCTTTGAACAAAGAGTCAAAGTCGGATCCATTCTTATCATGAAACTGAAGGTTTTCCCACTGGAATATTTCATCTTCTATCATGAATACGAATTTCGTCATCCCAATTTGGACCCGAAACTCATATTTTCTTAAAGTTCCAAACTTGAATTTCTTGGCATCCAATTTGAAAGTTGTCAAGTCCTTCAAATCCCATTTCTCTCGCTTAGCAATCCCCTTTAACACATCCTGAATAACATATACAAATAGAATCATAAATCGCATTAGAAAATCAGAAGAAATAACACTAAGTAGGCAAAATCCATTAGAGCATCAGAATAAACAATTGAGCAAAACCCATTAGAAAATCAAAAGAAATAACAGTAATTAGACAAATATCATTAGATTACAAAAAAAAATAATTAGACATACCCGATTAGAGAATCCGAACAAACAACAACAATTTAGAAGAACACATAAGAGCGTCTGTTGCCAGTATAAAACTTTTCAGAGGCATGTTTACTGCAAACCATTCGATTTTATTATAGAATGTTTGAGAAGGATAAAATTAATTGGTGAAGGAAAAGAGAAAGTCGGATAGTTTGATTTGAAGCAAATAAATTCAACGTTTTGCTGCTACGTGCGTGTGGGGGTTACTAAACAGCAATTAATGAAAATCTTAATTAATTAAATGAATAGAGTTAAAAGAAAATAGTAATTAAAGTTGAAAGAAATCCCCAAAAAAACTGAAAAAAAATAAATCTTTGATCATTGAGGCATGCCACATCAGCAGTCTACAATTGCTTTATATATAGAGAGGTTTCACAAACACTAGCACATAAAATTGTGTCTAAGAAGGGCCAAATATACCCCTTACACTATTAGAAATAGTTTAAATATATCATTTGTTTCATTTTTGACCTAAATATAACTTTTTTGTTATATTTTGGGTTCATATATTCCCCCATACTATTAGAAATAGTTTAAATATATTCATCGTTTTACTTTAAGTTCAATTATACCCTTCTCGATATATTTTAAGATTGTGCAATAGTAAAATTTTGCAAACTACTCAAAGTAGTAGAATTTTAAAACTTACTCAAGTAAATAACTGTTGAAAAAATTACTATAATATTGATATTAGATAAGAATTAATAATAGTAAGAGAGTTGTCACAAATATTGTATCGTGGCATGTCACTGCCTTGAAAGTGATTTCGGCCCGACTCCGGTGCAAATTCTTCTAGCCGGTCGCTCCCCAAGGTTCCACGGCTACTTTCAAATACGTGCACTCGTGGCTGAAAGTTTGGAGGTTGCCCAAAAGTTGTTTGAGAATAGGAAGTAAAGATTAAGGCAGAGAATTGATGAAGGGAAGAAAGTATATTGTTTTCTATGTTTTCTTGCCATATTGTTTTCTATGTTTTCTTGCCTCTTATTTCTCAAATGATACTCCTTAAATAGGTATATCATTTACATTTCATCCATCAAAAGAGTTAGAAAAGACACACAGAGTTAATGATGTCAAGTAGGTCGGGCTGATCCGGCCCGAACCGATCCACTTACACAAACCGATCTAGTTTGACCCGGCCCGGTAAACCCAAAATTTTTAGGGTACCGGGTTCCGAGCCATTTTTTTTAAAAAAATTTGGGCCCGGTCCAGGCCCGCCGGTTAACCGACCCGAAATATTTTTTTTAAAAAAAAAAAATTGGGGATTTTGAGCCAAACTAGCCGTTGGCCCAACGGCTAGTTTGAGCCCATTAATTAAAAAAAATTACTTTTAAAATAATTTTTTAATCCCAAAAATAAATTTATAAATACCTTACACCTTCAAATCATTTTTCACACAATTTTTCACTTTCTCAAATCTCATTCTCTCTCAAATCTCAATTCTCAATTCTCAAATATTCAATATATTTAATTTCCTAAAGTGCTCACTTTAAATTTTTTATTTTGCGTTTACAAAGTACGAGTTGAAGTTTCTAAATTCGCAACCTTTGGATACTTTCAAAATTTGGTATTGTCGTTCCATCTCTTACGTTTAATTTTTATTTATTTTATTAATTGTTGAATATTTAATTTTATTATATTTGTGTATTTTAAATTTTTTTAGTTTTATTTAATTTATACTATGGATAAATTAAGAAACCTCTCTACTAAAGGTGTTAAAAATTTTTGTCCCGGAAGCGGTAGTGGTAGTAAAAAGCGAATTACTAGTGGTAGAGGTACTTCAAGTAGTAGATATACTCATGTGCCTTCACCTCCGGTACCGCTTGATACACCTTTTGAGGAAGAAATAGGTGTAGGTGCTCATGATATGGATTATGTAGAAGCTCAGAAAAATTACGGTATAGAAGAAAAAAATGAAGTAGATGCGGTTAATTTAGACGAAGATGATGAAAATATTGATGAGACACCTGCAGTAGGAAATGCTAACGTTAGATCTGAATCGGTTAATCTCTCTCCCCGTCCTCCCCGTGCCCTAAGACTTCGTAAAACAACTAGTATTGCATGAAAATTTTTTGAACGTATATCAGATACTGAGGTGCAATGCAATATTTGTCAACAAATATATAAGCATAAAAGCGGAGGCAAGTAAGGGGGTACGAGTACGTTAATGAGACATATAGGTGATGCTCACAAAAGAGAGTTGGAAATTGCATGAGGTGGTGGGGATGTTGATGGGCCAACGCAAACTAGAATAGACCCAGCAACCGATCAGGTAACGAAGAAGTATAATAAATTGAGGGACCGGGAAGAAATAGCTAAAATAGTAGTTGTGGGTTGTTTGCCTTTTAGTTTTCCTTTTTCTGATGCCTTTATTCATTATATTCAAGCTATTTATAATCCTATGTTTAATGGTGTTCTAGAAGTACTTGTCAATCTGATATTTTTAGACTTCATTCATAATATTGTTTTTATTTGTCAACATTGTTAAAAAATATTCAATGTAGATTGTCCCTAACTTCTGATTTTGGTCGTGCTCTAAATAAAAATAATTATTTAACTGTTACTTGTCACTGGATGAATAGTAATTTTGTGATGCAAAAATGTATTCTTGTTTTTTTATATGATGAAGACCGTAAACATATTGGAGATTTTATTGTTGATTCTATTGTTAAAGTTGTCGGATTTTATGGTATCGAAAATAAAATCTCATGTATTGCTTTTGATAATGCTTCTAGCAACAAGACTGCTATGAAAAAAATAAAATATATGCTATCTCCACCGTTGCCTAAAATTTTTCATATTAAGTGTGCATGTCATATATATAATTTAATTGTAAAAGATGGTCTTGAATTTTTTGAGCTTTATATTAAAAAAATTCGTCTTGCTGTTGATTTTATTCAAGAAAATAATCGGAGAAAAAGAATTAGAGAATTTAAAATTAAATGTCAAGAAAATGGACTTGCACCGATATTGATGCCTGAAGAAATTGATATTAGAGGAAATTCTACATATGATTTTTTAAAAACTTGTTATAAATATAGAGTTCCTATTACACTAGCTTTAAACTAACATTGCGGTTCATTTACTGATTCTGCTGATTGCATGCTACATGATTCTGATTGGGTTGTAATTAATGATCTTATTAAGTTTTTAGAAAAATTTTATGTAGCTACAGTTGAATTTTTCGGTGCGTATTATTCTACTTTTTGTAATATTTTGGGATATATAGCCGATATTTCTGGTTTGCTTAAAGAATATAAAAATAAAGATGGTTATAAAGAAGCTGTTGATGCCATGTTTACTAAATTTAAAAAATATTTTTTCCCAATTCCCCTTATTTGCTTGGTTGGTGCTATGTTAAATCTGTGCATTAAATATAATACTATGTGCCACTTTAGTACTATTATTTATGCTAACTTAGAAATAAATACTAACAATGATTCTGAATCTGAAAAAGTAGAACCTGATTTGTGGACGGCTATGAGTGATGCGAATGAATACATAGAAAAATTATATAATCACTATGTTGATTTATTTGACTTAGTCATACCTACAAATATCACTCCAACTGTCGCTCCTCATCTTCCCGAGGAGCCATTATCTTCTAAAAGGTCCGCACATAGTGGTTTTCCTGATTCCTTTTATGATTTACCTAGTTGGAACAGTGTTGATAAGAGAACTTACACCTCAACTTATCGGGAAGAACTGAAATATTATCTTTGGTCGCCGCCAGAAGATAGCAGACGACGGATCAACACGTTGGATTGGTGGAGGAGTAATGAAACACAATATCCCGTGCTTTCAAGATTAGCTAGAGACATCTTGAATGTTCCAATGTCAACCGCTGCATCAGAGAGCGCCTTTAGTTAGGGACGACAACAGCTTGGAGACAACCGACACTCATTGGGAAACAATGTAATGAATGTTTTAGTTTGCCTCAGAGGTTGGATCAGAGCGGAAAGAAGAAACCAAGGAATGGAACCGGAGCCGAGCGACGAGCTAAAACTTGAAGAAATTATTCTTCACGGGAGAACTTAGCAGAATCAAGTCCAATGCATGATTTTACCCCCGTTGACTTTGACTATCCTATGCAAGTTCCCATTAATATTAGCATGAATGAGTTGGAAAAAATGATGCATAGTTTGTAGATTTTTCATTCATGTAAATTATAAATTTTGATCGCAATCAATAAAATTCAACATTCATTCACTCCTCCTTAGTCCTTACTTTACAATTTTTTTCATTTAATGATTTAAATTGAATTTATAGTTTAAATTTAAAACTTACTTCTAATATATTATTAATTTACCACCAAGTATTATTAATAATTTATTATATTAAGTAGCATATGTTTTGTATATTTGTGTATATATCTTCTATAGATGTGTATATTTAATGTACACATGTATATGTTTTATAAATTAGTATATAACTGTATATATATTGTAGTATATACATATATTGTAGTATATGTTTTACTTAAAGTAGTACATATATATTGAATGATGCGTATATTTATGTATATATCTTCTATAGACATGTATATTTAATGTATACATGTGTGTATATTTTATAAATTAGTATATAACTATATATATACTGTAGTATATACATAAATTGTAGTATATGTTTTACTTAAACTAGTACATATATATTGAATGGTGCGTATATTTGTGTATATATTTTCTATTTACGTGTATATTTAATGTATACATGTGTATATATTTGCAAATTAATAAATAACTCTATATATTGTAGAATACATGTGTATATATCTTCTATAGATGTATATATTTAATGTATACATGTGTATATATTATATAAATTAGTATATAACTATATATATATTGTAGTATATGTTTTATTTAAACTAGTACATATATATTGAATGGTGCGTACATTTGTGTATATCTTCTATAGACGTGTAAACTTAATGTATACATGTGTGTATGTTTTATAAATTAGTATATAACTATATATATTGTAGTATGTATGTGTATATATCTTCTATAGACGTATATATTTAATGTATACATGTGTATATGTTATATAAATTAGTATATAACTATATATATATTGTAGTATATACATATATTGTAGTATATGTTTACTTAAAATAGTACATATATATTGAATGGTGCGTATATTTGTGTATATATCTTCTATTGACATGTATATTTAACGTATACATGTGTATATGTTTTATAAATTAGTATATAACTATATATATATATATATATATATATTGTAGTATATACATATATTGTAGTATATGTTTTACTTAAACTAGTACATATATATTGAATGGTGCGTATATTTGTGTATATATCTTCTATAGACGTGTATATTTAATTTATACATATGTGCATGTTTTATAAATTAGTATATAACTATATATATTGTAGTATACATGTGTATATATCTTCTATAGACGTATATATTTAATGTATACATGTGTATATGTTATATAAATAAGTATATAACTATAACTATATATATATATATATATATATATATATATATATATTGTAGTATATACATATATTGTAGTATATGTTTTACTTAAAATAGTACATATATATTAAATGATGCGTATATTTGTGTATATATCTTCTATTTACGTGTATATTTAATGTATACATGTGTATATGTTTTATAAATTAGTATATAACTATATATATATTGTAGTATATACATAAATTGTAGTATATGTGTTACTTAAACTAGTACATATATATTGAATGGTGCATATATTTGTGTATATATCTTTTATAGACGTATATATTTAATGTATACACGTGTATATGTTTTATAAATTAGTATATAACTCTATATATTGTAGTATACATGTATATATATCTTCTATAGACGTATATATTTAATGTACACATGTGTATATGTTATATAAATTAGTATATAACTATATATATAACTATATATATATATATATATATATATATATATATATTGTAGTATATATCTATTTAAAGTATTACATATATATTGAATGGTGCGTATATTTGTGTATATATCTTCTTTAGAGGTGTATATTTAATGTACACATGTGTATATATTTTATAAATTAGTATAGAACTCTATAATATATATATACTTATATATATTGTAGTATATGTATGTTGTAGTATATGTTTTATTTAAAGTAGTACGTATAGTCGTATATATTGAATGGTGCGTATATATGTGCAATGGTGTATATGTGTATATATTTTTTGAATTCTAATGTAGTATATACTATATATATAGTGCATATATATTGTTTAACGTATTTAAAATGTATATAGGTGGGTATATATTGTGTATATTGAAAAAAAGTATTTTTTTTTAATTTTTGACCGGGTTTGACCGAGTTTAGGTGGGTTTGACCGGGTTGGGTTAAGTGGTTCGAGTTAGGGTGGTTTTTGAATTTTTTACTATTGAGCCCGGCCAGGCCCGACCCACTTACCCCTAACTCGGACCCGGCCTTGCCCACAACCCGGTTAATTTTATAGGGTCGTTTTCCGGTTGCCCCAGCCCGACCCACTTGACAGGCATAATGACAAGTCATAAAGGGTTGTAACTTTCAAAACTTCTGAATGTCTCTTCATTCACAAAGCTACATTTAATCGTCATTTGAATAAATGTATATTTATGAAGTAGTAATTCTCACATCCTACAAACTCTTATGACTTACGAATGTTCACACAAATTTATTATAGAGAGTTACGAGAGTTTTTTAATCTTTGCATTAATTAAGAAGGAATTATCCTTCAATAACATATGTCATGGTAAACTTGATGTTCACTAGTTCAAAAAATGTTATCTGTTGGCACGAATTGGGATTGAATTTCTTAAATTCTGAAAAGTATAAAAGGAGAATAGGGCTCATCCACTTATCATGTGATATGATGCATTCATGAGGTAGTCACATGAACGTTTGTTTATTGTCAATCTACAGTTTGACATTCATAGAGTTGCTTGCTATATGTCAAAATTAAGTTAAGAGCATGATTTTCAGATTGTGTAATCAAGACAATTGATCTTGATAATATTGGTTGTATTCAAGCTCGTTTGATTAAATGCCTCTGATAAATAACTAAACCATTACTTATGAGGCAAGGCTTCATATGTTGTTCTAAAATATGATATATTGCATACAAGAATACTTGTATGTATTAGACTAATAAATTCTGATCGATTCTCCCTTTCAATTGGTTCAGGGTCAGAAACCATATATGTTTCATCGAATAACTTTTTGTTATGCGGTATATGATTAACGAATATACCATGATGCATGAAGATGAATTCTCCAAAAATAGGTTGTAGCATGTGTTAGTTTTTCTTACATGGGGAGGAGGGGGAGGGGAAGGAGAGAGAGATAATAAGAAGCTAAGAACTATGTTTTGAATTATCGCTAATACAACCTTCAATTAAAAGATAATTCAAGTCAAATACTAGAAGTATCTGCTGACTTAAAATTGATTTCATATTTAGCTGCAGATGCTCCTATTATATATCCCTGAAAGACAGAGTCTGCAACAAGCATGAAACATGGTAGACCAGCCAATTGATTCCAAATAAAATGATTTTTGAAAAGAAAATGAGCAAATGATCATAATAAAGAGAACCTGCTCTTAAAGAACCTATAACATAACACTTCATGAATTCTCATGAGAGGTTTAGGTACCTAAGAAAATAATGAATTGATGAAATCTCAATAAATTATGTCGGATTATGAATCAATTTAAATATTTCGTCGATGATATCTTTGGTACAATATAGGGCGCAATATTGAACAAGACTATACGAATCTGAATTCTACGTTTATTTAAGCATCTTAACATAGAAAGAATTATCAAGTAAACTATACTTCTTGATAAGCATAAAGTTTATTTGACCTGTATTCAGGTACTAGAAGATGTCACGTATTTAGTATTGAACATTGTCGCTTGATAATGAAATATGTATGAAAATCTCAGAAGAATTAAAGATACCTAAAGCATATAGTTTAAAATCTCAAGAAATTTACTCAATCAAATCACAAAGATCGTTATACGGACTAAAAAAATCAAGACGTATGTGATATAATCATCTTAGTGGGTACTTAATAAATGAAGGTTATATAAATGATGTTATTTGTCTTTGTACTTTCATTACAAAAATAACATCTGAATTAATTATTCTCGTTGTTTATGTTGATGACATAAATCTCATTGAAACTCCACAAAGGAGTCCCAAAGGCAATTGAATATTCAAATAAAGAATTTGAGACAAACGATTTTGGAAAGATAAAACTTTATCTTGGTCTGCAAATTGAATATTTAACAGACGAAATCTTCATCCATCAACCTTCCTATACTGAGAAGATTTTGAAATGATGTTCTTAGACAAAGTACATCCGTTAAGTATTTCAATGGTTGTTCGATTACTTGAAGTGATTAAAGGTTCATTTTGATCTCCAGAAAAGGATGAAGAGATTTTTTATCCTAAAGTACCACATCTCAATGTTATTGGTGCACTTATGTATCTTGCTAATGTCACAAGGCCCGATATAACTTTTTTGTTAATTTGCTAGCCAAATATTGTTCTTTTCCTACACAGAGATATTGGAATGAAATTAAGCATATATTGTGATATCTAAAGAAGACAATGATATGAGTCTGTTTTATACTACCAAAGATAGTGTAAATTTTATTGGTCATGCAGATGCAAATTATTTATTTGACTCACAAATAAGATATGTGTTTACATACGAAGATACTACTACATGCGTTCTACAAAGCAGTTTATTGTTGCTAGTTAAATCATGTTAAGATAATAGTTGTTCATGAAACAAGTAGAAAATATGTATAATTAAGATCGGTGATATATTTCATCAAAAAATAATGTGGCCTGAAGTGTGATATCAAGGTTCATAAAATCTTATTTAAAGACAATGTTGCATGTATAGCCCAATTAAAGAAAAACTTTATAAAAAGAGATAGAACGAAACACATATTGCGAAAGTTACTCTTCAGGCATAATCTCTAGAAGAATGATGATATTGACGTACAACAAATCTGTTCATGTGAAAATTCATCAGATCTGTTTACTAAATCTTTACAAACTTCAACTCTTGAGAAGCTGATACATAAAATTAAAATGTAAAGACTCAATCATCTGAATTGTGATTTTTATCAGGGAGGATAAAAATACATATTGTACTTTTTTTTCCTTAATCAAGATTTTATTTCACCAAATTTTTCTAGTAAAATTTTTAATGAGACAGCACATAAAAACATATCACGCGATTTTCTTTACATGAACATCTAAGGGGAGTGTTGAAAAAGTGAATGTCCATTCTACTACCTTTGTGCCCAAGTAAATAAGGAAGTTTTGTACCCAAGTAACTTATTCTCAATGTCAACCAACTTGTCCAAGATCGGCTAATTTGCCAAATTCATTACTATATATATCCCCTCCTATTGTAATAAATATACACACGAAAAATCAAGGAAACCATTACTACTACTATTCTCTCTTAATCATCTTTTGTTGCTTTTATTAATTTAGTATTTAGTTTTGGTTTTATAACGATTACTTATTTTTAATATAACAAGTTTCAAAAAGTCGAAATAATTTAATGAACTCTTGGACTTGCCTGATCCATCAAAACACAATATTTTAAATCCTTCGGGCCATTGACCAAGCCTATACGGAAACTTGATGGTCGAGTTGGAATAAACGCATAATTTCACGCATATAAGATGCGTACCCATCAAACTTTTGATTAAAAATAATTAAAATAAACAAATAAAAAGACAACAAAGTTAAGCCCAACCCTTTCTTCTGTCCTCCACCCTGCCCTCTTTTCTAAAGGGGAAAAGACAAAAATAACACCTAAAACTAAAATAAATTCACAAAACCAGCACCTAAATTTAAAAACCTAGTAAATAGCCACTCGATCATGGCACTGCCTAGCTCAAGATGTCCACTATCATGACGGCTACACGTACTACACCTCCCCATCATTTCTTTTTCTCCCATGCAACCTCACTTTCCATTTTTTTGAGACAAACTTAACTAGACATATAAATATACTTAAGACAATAAATATGCAAGTTACCAATCCATCCAAATTTTAAAAATTATATTTTCATGGACTTAATTAGTCCCCGTCACAAATTTCTTATCACAATCCATCTATCTGATGATCCGTTCTTACCATATTCCAATTTTGATTTTTATTCTTTTCATTTTGGTCACCTACATGAGCTGCGTGGGCATTGCACTCATATTCCACTTGTCTTCACCCCAAATCTTTAACTAGCATTATTCTTCTTTCTATGTCAAATCACTTGTTTAGGTAACAGCAATTATTTGGAGCTTCCGGATTAAGCATTTAAGCTTATACTAAGTTTCATTTTAGTTTTACTTATTTATACAATAAATACAACATCATATATCCTTAATATAATACAATTGTTAAAGATATATATATCTATATATAATAATGATACACTTTCTATATATGCACATATTCTATATAATAATTATAACATTTTTATACAATTTTTAACTGAAATTATTATTTAGATACATATTTTATACGACTCTATATAGTTTCTACATGCATTCTAAGAATGTATCAATCTAGTATAAGAGAGTATCAATTGAGTATATGGACACTGCAAGTGTATCAATGTAGTATAAAAGTGTAATAATGTGGTATAAAAGAGTATCAATTGGGTATAGGGACTGGATGTGCTTGTATAGAATTTTCTTTCTCTTTTTTAAAAAGTGTATCAATATAGTATAAAAGTGCATCAATTTGGTTTAAAAGTATATCAATTAAGTATAGAGACTGTATGTGACCAATTGGATCAAATGGCTAAAAAAAAGAATTAGTTTAATCGACTAGACAACCCATGTCCACCTTTTCAAATGTGGGCCATTTTAAAAAAAAAAAATGGACAGGCCATGTCCTTTTTCCTTTTCTAAACCTTGCCTTTCAACCACTCCAAGCTCCTTAACATAGCTTTATCCTTTAACAATGAAACTTAGTACTTATTTCAATTTCTAGTGTCAATCAAAAGATGTTTCGGTCAAGATCTTCCTTCAATTCAAAACCCCCCTCTTTCTCTGCCCATGTTATTATAATTTAATTATTTATTTATTGTTTTTTATATATTTTTACATTTTACACACATAATATATACACACAATACTTGAACTTGAACTCCACTTATAGGTCATTATATTACACGCATGCTGAAAAGTAAAAGAAAATTTAAAATATTATATTTTAATGAATTTAAGGATTTGGTTGGTAACAAATTAAGTATGAGGATCTAAAATACAAACTATAAGGGATCGTTTGGTTGGAAAAATATTATCTCAAAATAATTAATATCGAAATTAATTATTTCACTATATATATGAGATTACTTATTTCATCAATACAATGTAAATAATGAGATAAATAATTCTGAAATTAATGAATATCTCACATCAAATATGAAATAAAATATCTCAAAGACAGCTCACAAAGAGTTCTTGAACTCCATCAAACACAAATTGACAATAGTGAGGGGCAGCTATAAAATACAACATTTACTAGGGTTCATTTGGTTTTGTTTATTGGACAGGCGAAAGTGCTAGCTGCTCTTGTTCCAACATTAAAACGATATGGTCATCACTAGAACTAGCACATTTCACGCCCATGGCTTTCGCTTCAGCTTCGGCTTTTACAGTTTGAGATCTCATTATTTGTACTCATCATCAACCTCTTCCCATTCCTTGGTTAACTATCTTGTTGATTCTCTCGGTTTCTCCAAACAAGAAGCAACCACTGCTTCCTCCAAGGTAACTTCATTGAAATCCTTAAACAATCCTAATTTAGTCATCGATTTCTTCAAACAAACTGGTTTCGACAACACCCAGATTAAAACTATTGTATCTAGATCCCCCAAATTGCTTATCCGTAATGTTTCCAAAACCCTAAAACCCAAATTCCAGTGCCTCATGGATCTCGGGTTATCCGGGTCGGACCTTGCCAATGTAATTGCTAGAGATTCAGTAATCGTTGATAGAGGTTTAGATACTCATTTGAGACCTACCATTGATTGCCTTAGGAGAATTTTGGGTGGTGATGATGATGTAATTAAGGCTATAAAGAGAGCTCCTTGGTTGCTTACGTTTGGTCCTCATCATACCATGGAGACTAATTTACTGTTGTTGAGAAACTTTGGTTTTACTGATGAGAAAATAAGAAAACTTGCGCTTATGTATCCTAGTTGTCTTACACAAAAGACTAAAAGGATTAAAGATTTGTTGCATAGAATGGAGAATGATTTTCGAGTTCCACGTGACTCTTCTATGTTTCATCATGGATTTCAAGTGTTATCCTCGCAAAAGAAGTCCAAGTTGGATAGAAAGATTGGAATTTTCAAGAGTTTTGGATGGTCTGACGATGATGTACTCGGGATGTTCCGCAAGTTGCCGCATTGTATTGGTCTCTCGGAAGTTAGAATTGAGGAAAAACTGAATCTTTTCATGAAGGAGCTTGGTTTTCTACCCGCTTTCTTGGTTTCTCATCCAGCTATTTTGGTCTATAGTCTGGAAAAAAGAGTAATACCTCGAATGCAAGTCTTGAAAAGTTTGGACGAAAGGAAGCTTGAGAGGAGAATGTGGAGTCTTTATACTGTTCTAACCTTAACAGAGTCGAGGTTCGTGGAGTGTTTTGTGCTGCCCTACAAGGATCAGATACCTGATTTGTATGATATACATGAGAAAACTGTGGCTCCTTAGTAGTTTTTGGTTTACTTTTTGCCCTAAGGGTGCTGAGATCATTCTAAAATTCTCGTTTGCAGTTCAATACATTTTTGCTTCCGAAAACAGTGTCAATGTTTTCATCTTGTTATTTTTGAACAGGTAACAACTAAAAAACGTAGTCAGTGTTCCGAAACATCATTCATGTAGTCAGGACATAATTTATTGAAAGGCTTTCCTAATGTTAACAAGTCTGAAGTGAACTGTTGTAAGCTATATGCAAAATCAAGCTTGTCATATGAAGCATTACAGATTCAACAGATTTTGTTATTAAACTGATTCCCTTTGGTAGTTACCACAGAGTTTGTTCCAGAAAAGAGAAGTAAAACATCTCAAGAAGTTATATTGTACCATACTTTAGACTCTGAAAAGCTTTAGACTTTTCTTCTTTAATTTGAAGTTGAATTGTTGAAGATTCTATTGCATTGCTCTTTCTAGTTCTTAAAATGATTTAGTCCTAGTTACCCTTTAATGTACGAAAAACTCTTGACAATGGTTTGAGGTATTTCTCTCTCAAATGGATTTCAGAATCAGGGAAAACCATAGGGTCTTTTTTCGTACCTTTTTTTTTTTTTTTTTTTTTTTAAATTACAATGGAGTTTGGGCAAACTTTTACCTCCACAAGGTGGGGGTAAGGTCGATGTACACTTACCCCCTCTCCGGACTCCATCTATGGCATTACTAAGTACATTGTTGTTGTTGTTGCTGCTGTTTGGGCAAGATTGGTAGAACTTCGACTATTTCTTCAAGTAGTTACTTCTCACCCGTGCAGGAAAATTTTTCTCCCAAGAGTTTGGCAGAACGTAAGTATATGGAAAAAATTGTCTAACTTGTGCAAATGCAAGGGTAAGGTAATTTTTTGCTCACTAAAACTTGAAAGTATATCAATAGAGGTCTTTTTTTTTCTTTCTGGAAGCAATAACTTTCACTTATTTTCCTACATCCAGAAAGCACGTCATCAAACTAAATCCATTCATATACAATCAAGTATAGACTTAACAAAGTGCTCCTTCCGTCCATCTTTATTTGTCCACCAGCAATACTTGTCCGATTTGAAAAACCGATAAATAGTTTATCATGTTTTACTCATTTGGCTGTTAATAGTGAACAACTATTGTTGGACGGAGGGAATACATGTTAAGTTGAAGTCGTATTCTGAATTTCAGCCATTTTGCATAAAGTTTATACATATATGAGACTCAATGGAATCGAAGTTCATGCATATATAGCGACTTAAAATTTTAGGTCGTGATGCTTCCCTCATCTTAGTATAAGTATCAAAATGTTAAATGATCATAGAGCCAAAAATGGGTTCTCATGCTCAGTTCATTACTTTTTTAGGAAGGAAAATTTGACGGGTAGTTTGTGTTTACATCGTACCTATTATACCTATTTTCTTTAAAAGTTTTGCATATATACTCACTCTAGATATACGATATTTGAAATTAGGCTCGACAAAATGTCTAAAGTTACATGTAAGTGAAGTTCATAGATTATAAGAATTTAGTTATTCTTATTCCACACTATATCTTGCATAAAATAGTACAAAAATTCTCACATAATTTATAAATATATTAGTTATGCAGGTTTCTATTTCCTAAATTGCAAATCAATCAACCGTATTAATTTTTTTACATGAGTAACTTGCCTCTTAACTAACTAACAAATGTTAGATTATTTCTGCTGGATCAAAAACACGCATGATTCAACTTCAATTCAGCTACCAAACGCCCCCTTAGTACTTATCAGGTGATTCAATTGGATATTTATGCTTCATAACTCGACTTATCGATTATCTATTTGATACAAGTCCAAGTAAAATGAATAAGAAATAGGAGCAGCAAGTGCCAACAATAACATATCAAGTGTAATTTCATAAAGTGGGATCTGAGAGAATAGACTGTATGTATTTCGAATCGCTACCTCATACAAGTCCAAGTAAAATGAATAAGAAATATGAGCAGCAAGCGCCACCAACAACATTTCAAGTGTAATTTCGTAAAATGGGATCTGAGAGAATAGAGTGTATGCATCCCGAATCGCTACCTCAAAAGTGAGGTGGAAAGACTATTTCAAATAAACACCCAACTCAAGATAAAAATAATTAAAAAAACATAATATAAGCAAGTAATAGTCTATCTATCTATATATATTATAAAACAAAGGACGAAACACCAGAAGAAGCAATGTGGCATATTGCTGAGAAGCTAGGTGGCAGTTTTTAGGACAAAACTTAAGTGTTGTAATAAAAAATTAATTTAAAAATATTAAATATTTGAATTAAATAATAACACTAAAAAATTCCTCTAACTTTACGTAATTATAGTTATGCAGCGATTCATTAAAAAGAAAGTTTTGATAATCTTATTAAATATTTGAATTAAATAAGATTTTTATAATTATATGAATAAAAAAATAAATTATCTTTTTACAAAAAATTATTAATTAATTTAAAAATAGAAACCCACAATGAAAGAGTTCTAAATGAACTTTTATATTTCATAAACTTATCTGTATCAAATATAATGATAACTATATTACTATTATTACTATTATTAAATATAAATAATCTATATATATGATGTGTATCTAAAACTTATCTTTACTTGCAATTATTTTAAATTTTTACATATAAATTAAAATTTAATAATAAAATTTAATTTATATATCTACATGAAATACCTTTATATATCTAAGTTGTTAATTATTTTTATAAAAAAAAAATAACAAACAAACAAAAGAAAGGAAGGAAGGAAAGAAAATAAGAATAGAAAATTAAAAAAAAAAATGGAAAAAAAAGTTAAACTGTCAAAAAATAATTAAGAGTAATAAATTATTAAATTTAAATTTAAAATAATATTTGCTTGAAATTAGGAACCTAATGTTGAAGAGTTCTAAATGAACTCTTACTATTCATAAATTTATCCCTTTCAAATACTATTTTAAATATATTCAAATATTAATTTAAAAATGTTATGAAATATAAAGTAAGAACAACAAGAATAAATAGAGAGAGAAGAGACAAACTTCTTTATTTCTCTTGAAGGATGAGAGATCATCTTAATTGATAATACAATGAATAAAATCCCTCTATTTATAAGGAAAAATACTTCTAGTTTCTGAATGAAAAGACAGATATTTCAAATCCTGATAGATATCAATTAGATCTTATTAGGTCTTGATAGACATTCACTATAATCTAAATACATTTATAACACTCTCCCTTGAATGTCTAGATAGATAAATGTGCCCCGTTAAAATCTTACTAGAAAAAACTCAGTGGAAAAAAAATCTAGTGAAGGAAAAAAAGTACGCACCTCTAACAATACGCATATAGGTTGTCTTATTAAAAACCTTACAAGGAAAATTCAGTGGGACAAAACCTCGTAAGGAAAAAAGAGTACAACGCGTATTAACTCTCCCTAATGAGAACATCCTTGAACAATTGCATCCCAATCTTATGCACCATCTTCTTGAAAGTTGCAATTGGAGGAGACTTGGTGAATAAATCAGCCATATTGTCACTTGAACAAATCTGTTGCACGTTAATATCACCATTCTTTTGTAGCTCACGTATGTAGAAAAACTTTGATGAATTGTGCTTTTTTCTATCTCCTTTTATGAATTCTCCCTTAAGATGTACTATCTATGTTGCACTATCTCTGTATAAAATTGTGGATAGACTGTCAAATTTCGCACCACATTTTTCTCAAATGAGATGTATCATGGACCTCTACCATACACATTCTCGGCTTGCTTCATGAATAGCTATTATCTCAGCATGATTTGATGAAGTGACTACGATAGACTACTTTGAATATCTCCAAGATATGAAAGTACCACCACATAAGAACACATAGCCTGTTTGAGATCGAGCTTTGTGCAGGTCAGATAAGTACCCAACATCTCCAATAAGATCGGGACTGCAATCTTTAGAATAAAACAAGCTCATGTGTTTTATCCCATTCTGATGTCTCCTAGTAGGAGAAGAAATATACCTTGCTAACAAATTGACTGAAAAAGCTATATCGGGCTTTGTAGTATTTGCAAGATACATGAGTGCACCACTTGCACTAAGATATGGTACTTCAAGACCAATCTAATTCGATATATTTCCCATTTCAGTAAATAATCTATTGCTTTGAAAACTCTCCAAGAGTTTCAATAATTGTCAAGCTATAACTTATACAATATAAGGATTATCAATAAGTTTCCTAGAAACTTTTATATTTTGAATCCTTAAAGAAGTTTTCATATAAATTTTGTCAAGTGACAATAGCCAACATTTCATGTGTGACATCTTCAAGTGACTGGACTGCAAATCAAATAAGTTTTACGCTTACCAAGATGCATCCTTTCATATCATTTGATAAATGTTTCTATGCAAGCATGCTTAAATTAACGTAGAATTTAGATCCTTGTAATCTTTCACAATATTGCGTCAATATTGTATCAAAGATATCATCGATGATTTTTTATTTTGTATCGGTTCGCAATGTGACATAATATTTTGAGATCTCATCACTTAATTATTTTTGGGTACCTGAACCTCTTATAAGGTTTTCATAAAGTGTTATGCCAGTGGCTCTTCAAGCGCACACTGCCTTCTTATTATAATTATTCACTCCTTGTTCGTTTCAAGGATTATTTCATTGGGAGCCGATTGGTCTACCACGCTTTACGTATGCATAGACTTTGTCCTTTTGGGAAATAAATAGGAACACTTGCAGCTTTATATGATATGCTTTCGGCATTTGACTTGAATTGTCCTTTGAATGAGGATCTGATGATAATTTCTAACATATTTCATAGCTGCTTATAATCTCCCTCTTATGTTAGTAAAACTAACATACATCTTCTACTTTTTTGAGGAATCCATCTTTGTGTATCAAGATATATTCATTAATCGTATACCGCACATCAAAAAATTTTAGATGGAATATTTGGTTCATGACCTTGAACCAATTGAGAGGGAAGAAATAATCATAGTCTATTGGTCTAATGCATACAAGTTCTATTGTATGCAACATATCTTATTTCAGACCAACACATGAAGCTTTGTTCTTATTAGCAATGGTTTAGCTATTTATCGAAGGCATTCAATGCCAAACCATCCCCATCAAGATGAATTCTCTTGATTATACAATCTGAAAGCTATATTCTTAACTCAATTTTATTGAGCAAGCAACTTTATGAATGTCAAACTGTAGGTTGACAATGAATGTACATGTGATCATTTTATTGATGGATCTTTTCAACATATCACATGATAGGTGAATGGACCCATATTCACCCTTTATATTTTTCAGATTTTAAGGGATCAAATCCCAACATTAGTTGGTCCAACCAACTTATCATGAAAACAAGTAACATTAAAAGCTCATCAAGAATTTTCAAATTCTTCAATATGTATTTAATACTTAATATGCACATCTTTAGGATGTCACAATCATTCATGTCAATTTATAAACTTTTATACTAGTAAACTCCAAGTTTACCATGACATGTATTTTTCACTTTAGTAAGTTTCAGATTTACTATTGCATGAATAAATTTCAGATTTACTACTTTAGAAGTAGATTTCAAAATAACTCTTCTCTGTTATTCTGCCTCTTTCGGAGGTGAGTTGTGATACCATCACAATCAAGTACACGTTTGTATTGATAAGCTTTACTAAATGTTATCACATTCACCCAGGGATTGGATCTATGCTTATAAAAATTAAAATTCTCATTTCCATGAATGAAATATAATCGTGTCTTAAGCCTATCAAATTGATATCTTGTAACATCTTTTATGATATTGTTACTTCAGGAGCAAATCGAGGCATACATATGATCTAGAGAATTTTCCTCTAACATATCTTATGATCATAATATGCGTGTGAAAATATCATCACTTTTAATGATCATTATCATATTGTCTCTCCACGCGTATATTCGTGCATTCAATCACTTGTCTTCTTTTAGACATATTATGCACTACTATCACATACACTTCAAGAATGAAGTAAATTGTCATATTTCAGACTTATCATATATTGCTACCACATTCACTTCATGGAATGGAGCATATTCAAATGGACATATTTCATGACTTTTCATTAAAAACACATTATTTTGCCTTAGCCATCATAATATCATCAATATGGTGCATTGAGATTCAAACTCAACGTCTTACCCATATAAAAATGTCTTAGGCATAAATCGATGTGGCTTAAACCCAACAAATTATCATCCCTTTTGATAATATTGTTCTTGAGGAGTCAATTTAAAACGTAAATGGTTTCAAACCAATTATTTTTCCTCAAATCCAACAATAATTATATCATTAGTAGCAAAAGACAAATAACATAAGGAATTACTAACCTTACCTTTAGATTTATAATCTCACCTTGTTTGAACTCGAATACGAATACTGGACACCGGATGGAAAACCAACAAAAATAATCTGACAACTTTCAATTTTATATGAAATCGTTTAATAATTAATAGCCTAATTCCAAGAAAATCAAGTAAACGAATTTCGGAACACAACGGCTATGTAAGATCACTTTGTTTCCTTGCTGCCAAAATTCCATTTACAAGCAATCAAAGGGACTTAACACCTTCTGCTTGCACGATTACTTTGTCTATGAATCAAACTTAAAGGTGAAAATAAATTAATAGACGTTACTTGAATAACCCATATGATTTATAATCTCACCTTGTTTGGCAGAGTCTCGTGCTGATTACATGTTATGAAATATAAAGTACAAACAACAAGAATAAATAGAGAGAAAAGAGGAAGACTTTTTTATTTCTCTTGAAGTATGAGAGATCATTTTGATTGATAATACAATGAATAAATCCGTCTATTTATAGGGGAAAATACTTCTAGTTTATGACTAAAAGAGAAATACTTCAAATCCTGATAGATATCAACTAGATCTTATTAGATCTTAATAGACATTCAGTATAACGTAAATACATTTATAACAAAAAAATAAAATATTAATCTAAACAAGAAGAAGAAGAAGAAGAAGAAGAAGAAGAAGAAGAAGAAGAAGTTGGATGTGAGTGTTCCTTTTTTTTATATCATATCCATCCTCTTTAATAGCAACTACAAGTTTTTTTGATTTTTTTTCTTTGTTTTTATATTTATATTCACATTTCTATTTATCCAATCAATATCCTGATCTTCTTATAACAAACTGAGAAAAAAATTTCTTTATTTTTTTTCTTTATTTTTATATTTATATTTATCCAATCAATATCCTGACCTTCTTATAACAAACTGATATGAAATTTGAATTTGAATATAACTGAAATTTGAGTTAGAATAGATTTCTAACTTCTTAATTAACCTCTCTTATAATTTGAGTTAGAATAGATTTCTAACTTCTTAATTAACCTCTCTTATATATATACATACACTCCTATAATGATATATAATATTAAACTCTCTTCTCCTTCTTTGTTATTGATCATTAAATTTATTCGTGAATTTATTTATTGCATTCTTCATATTCTTTATTTTTTAATTTTTTTTTAACATTTTTATTTTTTTATGCAGATGACTGATGATGCTATTACAGACTAATTTATTTTCACTATATCTAAACTTGAATACAAGTAAGTAATATCTTTCTATTCGTTTTATTTTTGATAAAAATAAATTTAATTACGTAAATGAAAATCAAACCACCTTTAATTGAGAAGTTAAGTTGCTTTTTTAAATACTAACTTTTATTATTATTTTTATATAATTATTTTGAAAAAAAAAGATCTTATTATTTTGTGTGTTTCTATTTTATGTAATGATTTAATTATTTAATATGGTATTGCGAGTTTTCTTACATATTTTAGGATTAACAACAAAATGTACTAAATTTAAAATACTAATCAAATTTGACGTTTGATTATTTTTGCTAATATTTTGTTAAAGTTGTTCCTAAAGCTTAAAAAGTATTTTCCTAAAGTAGTTCAAATGAACTTAAAGAATGAGCTGCTTGAGAAGTGAGATCTAATATGGTTGTTATTGTTGGACAATAAAATTTTGAGACCGAAAAATAAATAATTTAAAACAAGAAAATATTGCAACAATCAATTTTATTGATTTCAATGCGAGTGTTACAATCTTTATGAATCCTCTGATTCACCTTTTCGAATATAAATTCAAGGGCTTAAAGCTTAGTCTTGAATTTAAATTTGAATTTGATGGACTTGATCTTGACTTGTGCTTGAATTCAAGAGCTTTTGAGCTTGTTCTTGAATATTGCGGTCTTGATCTTGATCTTTGATGAACTTGATTTGAATGTTTGAGCTTTTTAGAGAAATTACGGCGTTTGATCCACGAGCTTTCTCTTGCTACTTGTTAGAGTTCTGGGGTCTCTCTTCTGAATTATGAGACCCCTATTTATAGTTGTAGGAAAGGAAGAGTCATGATGAATATGGACTTCCTTTGACCAATCAGATTTAAGTGATGTGGCACCTTTTATGGGCTTTTATTTCATGGGTCTGCTGCATCAGTTTGACACCTATTGGCTGTTTCACTTGACTTGGCATGCCATGTCATTTGACACGTGACGCTTATTTGGGCTTCTAGAATATGACAATATTCTTGGGCTTAGCAAAGTGGGCTCATTATTTATAGCCCAAATTAATGGGTTAGCCCAATAAAAATTGGTCTTCAATTAAACCCATATATGTTTGGACTTAAGTAATTAATCTAATTATATTAATCCATAATATTTATTTAGGACTAATATATTTTGAATTTAATATAATCCAATTTTTGTGCGGATTTAAATTTAATAAAATTGCATCGCCCACAAATGCCCCCTACTTCAAGACTTGTCGAGACATTTAATATTTTGGAGGCTAGCTTTGAAGTATGATTATTTAAGCATTGTTTCCTTCGTGTTTCAACGATCCTCATACCTATGAATACCACATTCAAAAATTTAAAGTTGAACCATATTGATATTGCCTCTCAAAACTCTCTCATTTTTTTCATGAATGTCTACACTTAAGACCCATTGGTGAGGTATGATATTCAATTTCAAACAGATTTTGGAAGACTTTTTTATCGCCTTACTTAATCAGGAATAAAAATCTTTTGATTTGAACTTAGATTGGAGAAGAAAGCAACCTCCAATTTGACTTTGTATGGGAGAAAGAAATAGCCTCCAATTTGACTTTGTATGGGAGAAGGAAACAACCTCCGATTTAAATTTGTATGGAAGAAGGAAATTAACCTCCAATTTGAATTTGTATGGGAAAAGGAAATAACCCCAATTTGAATTTGTACGGAAAAATAAAACAAACTCCAATTTGAATTTAGAGATGAAAATTATTTAATTTGAATTATATTGGAGAAGGAAACAATCTCCAATTTGAATTTGGAGATGAAAATTATTCCAATCTGAATTTATATTGGAGAAGGAAATAATCTCCAATTTGAATTTGGAGATGGAAATTATTTCAATCTGAATTTATATTGGAGAAGGAAACATCCATCCTACAAATCTATAAAAAGAGGTAGTTTCTCCACTTTTTCAATATCAATTTTGGGGTTTTCAAGACATCAACAATATTGAGGTAATTTCTTTTCCTCCTACTTTTCTCTTATTTTCGTCACTTTTTTTCAGCACAATATGTTAGTGTTAGAAAATTCATATCTAATTGTAGGAATATCGGAATTATGAACCATTTGATATTCAAGAAACTAGACTTCGAGATATATAACATATCCAAAATTCAGATTCAAATTCCTTCAATATAATTCTCGATAATTTTTTGAAGTTAGCCCTGAATTTTATCATGCTGAAAATTTCAGATCTGCGCGTCTTTACTAAACTTTTCATATCTTGAAGTAGGAGGGATGAAATCACAAGCCGCTTGATTCTTGTGAAACAAGACACAAAGATCTATAGCATATCCAAAATTCATAATTTAATACAATTGAGATATTTTCAGGTGTTATCCCGAAATCAACATTGAGTTTTGATGCATCAACAATTTCAGATTTACGCGACATCACCAAAAAATTATATCTCAATTTGAGAGTATTGAAATTTTGATCCGCTTAATCCTATAGATGCCGGAAACATGCATGTATAACATATCAAAAATTTGGATTTTAACACCTTTTTAATTGTTCTAGATGATTTTTTGAAGTCCATCTTGATAGAGGATTCCAGATTTGCATTGTCTCACCAAATAATTTATTTCTTGATGTGGGACCATCACCACCAAAGGGCGTTTTTATTTCCTCAAACCAAAATTTGAGGGATTTATTCTCATCAAGGCATCTTTTCTCAATCCAAGTTGGTGATATACAACTTTTAAGATCACAACGCTTTGATAGGTAACGTCCTTTCTATTTGTGTTTTTGCTTTCTTTCTTGTTTCTTTTTTGGAGAATTGAAACAGATAGCAATATGCAACAATCAGCTTAGGGTGCGAGAGTTTAACTTGGCCTCCGTCACCTTAAGTCCAACCAATTTTACTTGAAGACAGTGGACATCGGCTTAAGGTGCGAGAGTTTAACTTTGCCTCCGTCACCTTAAGTACGATCAATTTTACTTGAAGACGATAGACATCGACTTAAGGTGCGAGAGTTTAACTTTGCCTCCGTCACCTTAAGTCCGACCAATTTTACTTGAAGATGGTGCAGTGATTTTCTTTAAGTATGAGCCCTTTTTAATGTTCAGCTTAAGGTGCAAAGGGACAAATCTCGTCCACCTTAAGGCATGAAAATTATGATATCCTTCTAAGGATAAATCTTTGAGAGGCCAGCTTAAGGTACAAAGGGACAAATTTTTTCCACCTTAAGGCATGAAAATTTTGAGATACTTTTAAGGATAAACCTATTAGAGGCCAGCTTAAGGTGCAAAGGGACAAATTTTTTCCACCTTAAGGCATGGAAATTTTGAGATCCTTTTAAGGATAAACCCGCGAGAGGCCAGCTTAAGGTGCAAAGGGAAAAATTTTGTCCACCTTAAGGCATGGAACTTTTGAGATCCTTTTAAGGATAAACCCGCGAGAGGCCAGCTTAAGATGCAAAGGGACAAATTTTGTCCACCTTAAGGCATGGAACTTTTGAGATCCTTTTAAGGATAAACCCGTGATAGGCCAGCCTAAGGTGCAAAGGGACAAATTTTGTCCACCTTAAGGCATGAAACTTTTGAGATCCTTTTAAGGATAAACCCATGAGAGGCCAGTTTAAGGTGCAAAGGGACAAATTTTGTCCACCTTAAGGCATGAAACTTTTGAAATCCTTTTAAGGATAAACCCACGAGAGGCCAGCTTAAGGTGCAAAGGGATAAATTTTGTCCACCTTAAGGCATGAAAATTTTGAGATCCTTTTAAGGATAAACCTGTTAGAGGCCTTGATTTGAGGACTTGGAAATTTTGTCAACTTTCACTCCCAAATTTGGTGTTTTGAGTGGTTCAACTTCCAAATTTGGGGATTTTAGAGACTTCATCTTATGTAAATGAAGCTCGAATTTCATTAGAGTTTGCCCCCATTGAGCCACCAATACGTGGAGTCCAAAATTGAATTAGAATGTTCTCATACTTGGTATCCATATGGTAGATACTGCAGGAGCATATTTTTTTTGATACTCATGCAATTGAACTCAGAATGAAATTCCGAGCACCTACGTACCTCAATTAAGAGGATCAAGTCACAACATAGTTCTGGGTGAGTGTTTTTTTTTATATATTTTTTTTATTGTGTCATAAGTTTTGCCTAGGCCGCCTCTTTCGAGGTTTTCAACCTAGTGGACTTTCATTTTTTTTAGCCGTACGTAGTTTATACTCAACCAGGAGTGGACATGCAGTTTATACTCGTGCCTTAAGGAGTGTACATGCAGTTTATACTCGTGCCTTAAGAAGTGTAAATGCAGTTTATACTCATGTCTTAAGAAGTATACATGCAGTTTATACTCGTGCCTTAAGGAGTGTACATGCCGTTTATACTCATGCCTTAAGGAGTGTACATCCAGTTTATACTCGTGCCTTAAGGAGTGTACATATATTTTATACTCGTGCCTTAAGGAGTGTCATCTTCCTTCAATGATAGTACTTCTTCAAGAACTTGGCATTGATGGGGCCAAACCTCACACCATCTGCATCGACAAGCTTGTAAGCACCATTTGAATATGCCTCTTGTACGACATATGATCCATCCCACTTTGAGGTAAATTTGCCCCCAGACTTATGAGAAGTGATAATGGGCCTTATTATTGCAAGGACTTGATCTCCAACTTGGAAGCACCTCAAGCAAACCCTTTTGTTGAAAGAACTAGATAGCCGGGCTTGATAGCATTCAAGATTTTGTTGAGCCTCCAGCCTGTTCTCATCAATAGCTTCTAACTCCGCAAGATGCAACTTAGCATTTTCTTCATCGGTGAGCCCTTCTTAAATAGCCAGTCTCAAAGAAGGTATTTGACGCTCAAGTGGCAGGACTACTTCAACTCCAAAAGCAAGTGAGTATGGATTTGCTTGTGTCGGTGTACAGTAAGTTGTCCTATACGCCCATAAAACTTCTTCCATTCGCTCATGCCAGTCTCTTTTGAATTTGGAGACGACTTTCTTCAACAAGTTGCATAAAGTCTTATTGAAGGCTTCAGCTAGACCGTTGGTGGCAGCCTGGTACATAGAAGACTTGCACTGCTTGGAGCCAAAGAGATCACAAGTCTTATTCATCAGTTTGTTATCAAACGACTTGCCATTGTCAGTTATTATATATTGAGGGATTCCAAAGAGGTAGACGATATTCACTCGGATGAAGTTTGCAACATTTTCTTTCTTTACTTCCTTGAGAGCAACAGCTTTGGCCCATTTTGAGAAGTAATCTGTCCCGGCCAAGATGTATAAGTGTCCACCAGCAAACTTTGATAGTGAACCAATAACATCCATTCCCCAAGCATTGAATGGCCAAGACGCTACAGTTGGATGTAGTACCTCTAGAGGTTGATGTATGAAATTTGCATGGAATTGAAAAGCTTTGCATCTTCTAGAAAAGTCCAAACAATCTTTCACCATCGTTTGCCAATAATATCCCATTCTTTTAATATGAAAATGGAGCTTCGGTCCAGACTGATGTGATCCACAAACTCCTGAGTGCGCTTCTTGGAAAGCTTGAATTGCTTCTTCCTCTCCCAAACAACGTAAGAGTACTCATTCAGATAATCTTCTATATAGTGTGTCTTTGTAGTAAAGCGAGGTAAACGATGACGAATGTCAGTCTTTCTTCTTGGATTTTCTGAAATTATCCCATAACATAAGTAATCAATGATAGGTTGTCGCCAATCTTTTTTTACAGCTTCAGACACAGAAATGAGGTATACAACTTTGTTTTCCACATCTTCATCTGACAGTGGTACTACCCATTCTTGGCGGATAATAACTTGGGTCTGATTTGGAAGAGTTAGGGTTGAGGCCAGAGCAGCTAGGGCATCAGCTTGCTTATTTTCTCTCCTTGGCACTTGTTGGAGGGTTACTCCTCCAAGCCACCCCATCAACTTCTGTGCATAATCATGGTATGGTCGCAGCTCAGACTTTCTGACTTCATAGCTTCCCAAAAGCTGTTTGATCACCAATTGAGAGTCACCAAAGACTTGTAATTGCAGTTGTTTCATGTCCACTGCCATTTCGATTCCAAGTATTAAAGCTTGATATTCAGCAATATTATTAGAGCAACGATTTATTAGGGTAAAAGAGTATGGGATGACCTCTTCTTGTGGAGTGACGAATACCACCCCGGCACCAGCTCCATCTCGATGTACGACACCATCAAAGTACATCTTTTATGGGGTCTAGCTTCAATGACCATTGCATCTTCATCAGGAAGTTCATCGCGCAGTTCCCAATCATCAGGTATCGGGTGGTCTACTAAGAAGTCAGCCAATGCTTGTCCCTTTATGGACTTTTGGAGAACATACACAATCTCAAACTGTTGAAATTAAAGGTACCATCTTGCAAGTCGGTCACTAAGGACAGGTTTCGATATTACGAACTTGATGGGATTTGCCCTACACACGAGACGAACCACATGAGCTTGAAAGTAGTGTTTCATCTTTTGAATTGAGAAGGCCAATGCCAAATATAGCTTTTCAATTGGAGAATACTTTAGCTCATTTAGTGTCATCATTCTGCTCAGATAGTAAAGAGAGTTTTCTTTTCCTTCACTATTTTCTTGAGCTAGTAGTGCTTCAACCGACCTTTCTTGTGCCGCGACGTTGAGTATCGACGGTTTTCCAGGTATGGGTGCTACAAGAACTAGAGGTTTCATTAAGTACGATTTGATACTCTAAAAGGCGTTACCACAAGCTTGGTCCCATTCGAAGGGAGTGTCCTTCTTCATAAGATGACTAAATGGTTGACATTTTCCAGCCAGGTTTGAGATAAACCTCCTTAAATATGCTAGCCTTCTTTGAAGGCTTTTTAACTCATGAATATCTCGAGGCTCGAGCATCTTTAAAATTGCATCAATCTTAGCTTGATTAATTTTAATTCCTCGGTGTCGCACAATGAAGCTAAGAAATTTTCCTAAAGTAACTCCAAAGGAACACTTCAATGGATTCATCCTAAGTTGATATCTTCGAAGTAACTCGAATACCATTCTCAGGTCTTTTAAGTGGTCGTCTCTCTTTCTTGACTTCACCACTAGATCATCCATATAGCATTCAATATTTTTATGGAGCAGGCTATCAAAGATGTTTTGCATAGCCCTTTGATAAGTGGCTCCATCATTCTTCAAACCAAAAGGCATCACCTTATAGCAATAAATACCTTTAGGCGTACGAAATACAGTGAGTTTTTCATCCTTTGGCGCCATACGAATTTGATTGTAGCTGGATGAACCATCTATGAAGGATATTGCCTCATAATCAGTGGTGGCATCAATCATTAACTCCGGTATGGGGATTGGAAAATCATCCTTAGGGCATGCGTTGTTGAGATCTTGAAAGTCAATACAAACTCAAATTTGGCCATTCTTCTTCTGTACTGGTACAATACTTGAAATCTACGTGGGATATTTGACTTCACGAATAAAGCCAGCTTCAATAAGTTTGTTAACTTTATTTTCGATCAGTGGAACCAACTCCGACCTAAAGCGTCTTTGGGCTTGCTTAACAGGACGAACACCATTCTTGACAGCTAATTGATGGACTGCTACTTTTGGATCTAAGCCAGACATTTTGTCACGCCCCAAAATCCCATCGGGCCGGACTGGCACCCGAAGCCGAGAAGGCCCGGGAGAACCCGTTCAAATACCTGTACTTTCACTTACATGTCACCAAAAAAATTAGACAGCACTTCGTTGCATATAGAAAGGTCTAATTACCTGTATCAGCACAACACGCACAAATATATATATATAATACTTGGCCGTCGGGGCCACCACATATACAAATATAACGTTACTATATAAACTTCCATGACTTTACCCTTCCTTATGTCTACAAAGCCTCTAGGATATACATGACATAACTAGGGTCGGGATAAACCCCCGCCCACACATGACTCATGTACAATAACAAAACATAAGGAACCGACTCAGAAAGCTCCGAAGCAAACTGGAGCTCACCAACAATAGCTGTATGACCTGGTTCCTACTTGTGCGGTGTATGAGCTGAGGTACCTGTGCCTGCAGCATGAAATACAGGTCCCCCGTGAGGGACGTCAGTACGAAATATGTACTGAGTATGTAAAGCTGTAAATAATCACATATGATATAGGAGCTCAATAGAAACCAGAAACAAGTAAATAAGTCGAAATAGGAGTGGACCACACTTACTAGAACTTGTGACAACCTGTACATTGTATTTATTCAATCACTTTACCTTCGTTCTTATCGTCTTTGTAATCATTACTGTACTGTACTGTGACCATTAGGATGCCTCCAGTACATATCAACTGGGATCGACCCATGCTAGGCTTATGCCCCTGGGATACCACCCATAAACACATGAAATAGGGATCGACCCATGCTAGGCTTATGCCCCTGGGATACCACCCGATAAGAGAGAACTCCCATCACTTAGTTCAATTAATCTTTGAGATTGTTATTTCGGTCGCCACCACATTTTTGATACTTTGAAACAATGATACATCAATAGGAACCAAGTAATAGACCTTCTATACAATAACGATGTAATAAAGACTCATTGGTACATCAACAATGTGTTTCAGAATCATCAATATCACAACAATGAAATAAGAGCCTTTTGGTATATCAATGAAACATTTTGACACTTTATAGAATGGAAACAACTTCGTTGGTAACGTAGAACAATACATGTTTTAGGACAACCTCGAAATCTTACTTGATGGAACATTGGTGTTTTCATGCCAAAGAACATTGTTAGAGTATGCTTTACATACCTCGTTGTAGATTCAGATACCAATTCAACACAACTTCCCGCCTTTACAAATCACTTATCTACAATGAAATGTTTGGCATCTAGTATTAGCAACCCAACACCACAATTCTCTTCCATAATTCCATACTACCAATATTTGCAAAACATTCCAAAACCCAACTTGAACAATAGGTTTATGTGTGTATATATATATAATCATCATTTCAATACCACATCATCAATACCACATCATCACCCCAATTTCCTTCACAATTTAACATAATCCAACCATGCACAAGAATAATCCAACATCATTTCCAATCATCTTTCAACAACAATCAAATAACATACTTCTTATGCTCACATGCATATATATATACATATCCATATAAATAACACCAACATAATTTACATCCTTACCAAAAAATGGCCCTTTTGATTTCGAAGTCTTGTTGGCACAAATAAGGGGTGCTTCTCGAAGCCCTTGAGACGGTGAACACAACTACGGAATCAATTTGGATTTTCTACGGTTGAATCACAAGATAATTGGAGTTGAAATTTGGCTAGGGTTTCTTAGTTTTCAATAATGGATGATAAATAATGGATATGAGGCTAAGTATATGTATATAATGACCAATTTTCGTTCAAGAGGTGATGGAAAATGACCATATTGCCCTTAAAAATTTAAGTAAATCCGAATCTGTCCATGGTGGACTGTTTTGATAGGCTAAAGTAAATCGGCCATAACTCTTTGCTCCGATATCGGATTTGGGTGAAATTGGTATCGTTAGAAAGATAATTCAAAGGTATTTCATTTGATATAAAGTACGACACCCAGTTCGTCCTGTACAAGTAGTTATGATCGTTTGAAGTTGACCCTAAAAATCTGTTTTGAGAGGCTGAAGTAAAACGAGTATAAATCCTTACTCAGATGTTGGATTTGGATGAAACCAATTGCATTGGAAAGAAGACTCAAAGATCTTTCTTTTGATATGTGGTAGATCTCCCAGTTCATTATATTGAGGGAGTTATGATCGTTCAAAGTTGACCCAAAAAACTGGCAGGCCTCAGTAGTTTTCCTGCACATTTACTGTTCACATCCCGGCCACCGTTTTAAAGTTTCGAACGTGCTCGCTTATATCCGAAACTTATCCGTTTTTGGAAATCTTTATATCGTTGGAAAGCTTATTCAATAACCTTTGTATGGAACCATCGACGGGAAAATTCCGGTATAAATAAAGTCGATTCCTATACACATATAATCAAACTATACACTTGAAACCATCTCAAAATAATCAATACTCATACTTAAACTCATATATACCTAACTTAGGATCAATACATATACTCCAACACATATAACAATGACTAATGCACGTAATTAAGTACGGGGTGTTACACATTTCCTTATAGCTCCAGGCGAAGACATTCATATATTCTTTGAGTATATCCATATAAGCGATTTCCTCCCCTACTTCTAGAAACACACTCAGATAAGTTGGTCTTGGTTCTTCATCGGTTCCAAGATTAACTTTTTTTAAGGGATTATTGTGGCCTTTACTCCTTCTTCAAGTTGCGATGGAGCATCTCCAGTATCTTTTTCCTCTTGAGGATCATTGTCATTGACGGATATATGATAACACCAAAAGACATTTCCTATCTCTTCATCAACCTTTATTTGAGACGAGACGTTTTTCTCATTCTGGGTCATAACATGATATGAGGAGCCAACACTTTCTTCATCTTCTTTGCATTACTTGGTATAAACTACAGTATGCGCCTTCGCTTTTAAAACCTTGTTGGATGAAACTACCAATTCCGTCTGTCACTTCATTCTAGAAGGAATCAAACTTTGAAAATCCTTCTGGATTTTAAATGAAGAGTGCAGCATCGTGCTTTGACGACTTCTTTGACGCTTGTTGTTTTTCTTCTTATTTATAGGACCCAACCTTTCGAACACAGAAGTTCTTGCGGAAATACGGAGGGTCTTTTGTTAGCGGCAATAGATTTCTCTTCCACGGTGATGTAATTACTGATTGCCCTGCTTATGGAGATGTGAATTAGAGGTGGCTGCGTGTATCCTAGTCCTTCACGTGATTGCCTGGTGTTACCCTCCGATGGAAGTTTGCTCAATCTTGATGGCTCATTACGATTGTATCTAGCCTTTACAAATAGCTTGTATGCATTTTGATCAAAGCCCTCTTTTGTACGCTTCGTAGGAAGTGCCATATCTGGTGGCAGATTTTGAGCCACAGATTCCCCAAGTGGCCTTGAGGATGGATTTATTGCGTCAATCTCCTTGATAGGTAAAGTTAGCCCCTTCAGCACATTATCTTGGGCATCAGGTGAGTGATCTTCCTCTTTCTTTACCTTTGGCACGTAGTGAAGAACAAGAGCTGCCTTCTTCTTCGTAGGATCAACACTTTCTTTATTTAAAGTGAAGAAAGGCTTCCTGTTGATGAATTTTTCAATAGTCACCGCGACCTTCTTAGATGCAAGATCGTCATACTTGGTCTTGGTGATATCTTCAATCCTTTTCTCATCTACAATATGATTCTTTAAGTAGAATTTTGCATCGGCAAAATGTGACTCAGCGTCAGTGAATGGCTTGTCATCGGCGACTATCGTTCTTTCCACTCCATTTTTGAGATATTTTAAGCATTGATAGTAAGAGGACGAGATAATTTTGTTCCCGTGCACCCAAGGCCTACTAAGCAATACGTTGTATGAAGTTTTGGCATCGATCACATGCATCAATGGGTTTGATTGAAAATCATCCATACTAATCCCCAACTTGATACATCCCATGGCCTTTTGGCCCCCTTGGTTGAAGCCTTGGATCATTATACAACTTTTGTCTAGTTTGCTAGTAGCGATGCCAAGCTCCTTCATCGTATGGATAGGCAGGATATTGACTCCAGATCCTTCATTTATCAAGATTCTATTGATCTTATTTCCTAGAATTTGACCCACCATGTATAAGGGACGGTTATGTGGGGTCTCACCAACCATATATTGACTTCTTAAGTTTACACACAATGTGTTCCTTTTCTTTAATAGAAAATCCTTGAGGTTGATTCATATAAACTTCTTCCTCCAAATTTCCATTCAGAAAGGTTGTTTTCACATCCATTTGATATAACTCTAAGTCATAATGAGTTACTAAGGCCATTATAATTCTGAGTGAATCTTTTCTAGAGATAGGTGAAAATGTCTCTTTGAGCCATCCTTTTGAGTGAAACCTTTGGCAACAAGTCTGACCTTGTAACGTTTGATGTTGCTAGTTGAGTCGTGTTTGGTCTTAAACACCCATTTACACCCAACTTTTTTGCAACCTTCGGGTAATTCAACAAGGTCCCAAACCTCATTATGTTTCATAGATTTTAACTCATCTTTCATAGCATTTGTCCATTTATCAGAATTGTTGCTTTCAATGTCTTGTGAAAATAAAACTGGATCATTATCAATTCCCAAGTCAGTTTCTGACTCATGTACATATACTAAATAATCGTTAGAAATAACAGATCTTCTTTGTCTTTGAGATCTTCTTGATGCTACTTCTTGTGGTTCATCTACTACAGGTTCATCAATTATGGCTTCATTATGATTAGTAGGAACATTAATTTGTTGTTCTTGTTGATTACTTTATTGTGCAACAGCTTCAGAAATAACAAATTTAAAAGAAGTACAGGGTAGAGGAATTCGTACCCTAACTTCTTTAATTTCCACATTACGTGGTTCTTCACTCCCACTAACTTCGCCATTCTCAATGAACTTAGCATTTTCAGTTTCAACTATTCTCGTACTATGATTAGGACAGTAAAATCTATACCCTTTTGATTTTTCTGGATAATCAATGAAGAAACCACTGATTATTCTTGAATTCAATTTTTTTTCTTGTGGATTGTATACTCTAACTTCTGTCGGGCAACCCCAAACATGTAGGTGCCTCAAACTAGGTTTCCTACCAGTCCATAATTCAAAAGGTGTTTTTGAAACTGCTTTACTAGGAACCCTATTTAGCAAGTAAACGATAGTTCTTAAAGCATACATCCATAATGAAGGAGGTAAAGATGAATTACTTAACATATTTACCTAACCATATCCATTAATGTACGATTACGCCTTTCTGCCACATTTTTGTTGTGGTGTGCTAGGCATTGTGTATTGAGCACATATACCATGTTTTTCGGGAAATTTAGCAAATAGACCTGGGTGTTGTCCAGTTTCATCATATCTTCCATAATATTCACCACCTCTATCAGACCTGATTATTTTTATCTTTCTATCTAGTTGTCTTTCAACCTCAGTAATAAATACCTCTAAGGCATTAATCGCTTGAGATTTTTCATGCAACAAATAGATATATTCATAACGTGAAAAGTTAGCAATAAAAGTGATAAAATATTTTTCTTTATTGAAAGATGTGATATCAAAAGGACCACATATATCAATGTGTATAATTTTGAGAAGCTGTGTGCTTCTTGTAGTTCCTTTCTGTGTGTGTCTTGTTTGTTTTCCTTTAGTACAATCTACACAAATGTTAAGGTCAGTAAAATTTAAATCTGGAAGAATGTCATTCTTAATTAATCGTTTCAGCCTTTCTTTAGATATGTGACCTAAACGTTTATGCCACAAGTAAGCAGATTGTTCATTCACCAAACTTCATTTGGTTCCAACACTATGATGTAGAGTTAAGAGTGTTTCGGTTATCAAGATTCAGTTTGTATAAGTTATCACAAAGAGTACCAGTACTAATGAGATACTTATGTTTAAACAAACTAAAACAACCATTACCGAAATTAAAGAAATAACCAGTCTTATCTAACATAGACAAAGAAACTAAATTTCTCAAAAGAGAAGGAACTTGAAAAGTTTCAACTAAATCTAAGTGATGCCTAGTATCGAGAATCAGACGGTAAGTCCCGACAGCTTCAACTGGAGCCTTCACTCTATTCCCCACGTAAACATATCTTTCATTCTTGTTTATGGTTTAGATTGTAAGGAATCCCTACGTAGTATTAGAAACATGAACAGTACAATCAGAGTCAATCCACCAAGTATTATAAGGAATTTCAGTTAAATTTTATTCGAGATGTGTAAAAGCACTAGACTTACCTTTCTTCTCAAACCAGAGATAGAGTGCGAATAAAGGGCGAGTGCTGCAAGTAGGACATGGTCATTTGTTAATACTTTGAGTTACGAGATTAAAAATATCATCAAATTCAGAAATGACTTTATTTTTCTTAAAAGTATATTGATATTCTCCTTTGGACGAAACATAAATATACAACTTTAAACATAATGATGCTTAAAAGTATATTTAACACAAATCAATAATATTTAATGCATCAATTAATAATATTTATTATCTTTGGATAAATAAATAAAACTAACGATGCATCTAAATTATCTCTTTAATGGTTATTGGTTATAAGAACAAATAATCAACCTTTGGGTGATTCATAAATGTCTTATAATCAAAAACTTCAATTTACCCATAAATATCATATCTATTATAAGCATAAAAATAATGAGTAATTGAATTTTAGTTTAATTGTAAGTTTGAAATTAATTATTCGTTAAGATTCGATCACTTTGGTGAATAACGAATCTCATCTAAATCAATTTCAATTATACAATTATGAAAGTAAAAAATATGAATTAAGCACAAATTTGGTGATTTCATCTATATATATATATATATATAACTATCATAATCTCTTAATACAAATAAATAAATATTTTCACTTTACAAAAAAATTCCAGTAAAAATTTTCATTTTTTTTAATATTTTATTTGCCACTTAAACAAATCCCACCAGAACCGTCCATAAAAAACAAAGAAAACAACATATTCCTTACAATAATTATGAAAACATTATAAAAGAAACAGTTAATGACATACAGATTAAAGTTAACGGCATTATGCCACTGGAACGTCGGAATTCTCCAGTTCATAAAAACTTAAACTATACATTGAACATTGTATCACACATTATTAGGGTTCACAAAATTGAAATTACGCATTAATTTAGCGAAAAATCATTAGTTCCTAAACCTGACTCGGATACCATATTTAAGAATTTAACAGATTGTATAACTTAAACAATCTAATATAAATAATCTTATCAATTATTTAGGAACGTAGAACTTAATGATTTTCACATACTATTCTAAAACAAATTTAAAAGTCAGTCAAGAAACATACCGAAATTCTCTATAACTTTCTTGACCGAGATTAGCGGAAGTACAGAACAGATCTATTATTTCTCTCTCTCTTTACCTTACGTTTCAGAATAATTTTTGATGGAACTTGTTCTTCTTTTGACAGAGAGAGGACCCTTTTATAATATAGGAAATAGACAGTTATATTTTCACGTTTCATCAACGTGATTTGTGGCATATAATAATTATCCCACTTCTCACTAATTATTCCACTTACAAAGTAGTCAGTAGTTTAATCCTACTAGGTAACTTCCCCATACAGATTTAAAATTTAACTTATTCAATTAATATTAAACCAACAAATAAATTAATTATGTGAGCCATAAAAACTTACAATTTAATCTCCTAAATCATTGTCAATTCACAGAAAATTTGAAATGTCATATCTTTTGTTTGAGGTGGGCTAAACATCATATGTTTACAATATTTATTTTGGCTATGTTTTTTTTGTGTGTGTGCAGGTGGATTGTAGTAAAAGAATATGTTTAAAAAAGTATAACTGATTTTAAATGTAATTTTTATACACACATATTTTTATTAAGAAAAATAATTAATTTGAAAACTAAGACTGTCAAATGATATACGTACAAACATTTTATTTAAATTTTGAATTTAAGTTTAAAAATATGTAATTAAGAGAATTTCAAAATTTTATTAACATGAACTACAAACTCACATAATTCTATTAAAAAGGAAGAAAAACTACGACATGATTAAATGATTACTTTTTGAATCTCTCATTTATTTTAGAATCTTCTTCTAATTTATATTTCATTTTTTTGTTGTGTATAACAAATCTTATTTATTCTAATCTTTATATTGTGAGGTAAAAGAGAAGAACACTTAAATAGTGATGTGTGTAAAGCAAAAAAACAATTTAACTCAGTTAAGTTATTAAAATGCAATAGAGAATTTGTATTAATTTTGAGAATATAATGAAGTAATTAGATAATACATATATTATTATTTATAAATTTTAAACGAAAAATATAAGGTAAGTAAAAAATTAAAAGTTAAAACATCAATGTTAATAATTTGAAATCTTTAAATTGTACATAATATAATAAAGAAAAATATAAATCATAAAGAATTTTTCACAATTACATGATTAGTTTTACTCATAGAGATTTGGTTAGAAGTGGAGTGAAATAATTTTGGGAGGTAGGGTAGAGTTGGCGGGGGGAGGGGAGAGGGAGTGGGAATATAAAAAATCTAACATCTTTAAATTATGAATAATGAATAATATAATAAAAATAAAATATAATTATTTTCTTACAATTGTATAATTTTCTTCGTATAGATTTGGCTAAAGGTGGGGAATTGATGGAGGGGTGCGTTTTAATCTTTTTTTTTTTTTTTTGAAAAAAATAATTGAGGGAAGGAGCGGATTGAGATGGTGGTGGGAGGTGTGGAAGGGGATGATTGAAAAAAATATTTCTATTCATATTTTATTGAGAAATAATATAATAATTATTTTTTTAAAAAAGTAATATGATCAAGCATGTTCGAAAATAATTTTTCAATAAAAAATAATTAAAAATAACATTTTAATTTTATGCATATACTTACACAGGTAATAAGTAAAAACAAAATAACAGATAAAGATTATAACGAAATAATTATATGACAACGTCAGCAAAACTCCAACCGAAGGTGGTTGTTACTGTGGAATGTTGGAAAGGAAATGCTTATCAAACTGGGAGGCAAAGCGTATCCACTCACTGTTCCATGTATCACTCCAATGGCTTTAAAGGCCTCCTTTCCTCCCACACTTCCTGTTGTCAACATCTCTATTCATCAACTGCAGCCCCTGCTGCCCCGACACATTTCCTGCTTCATTCTCTCGGATTCTCCCAACAAGAAGCAACCTCTACATCTTCTAAGGTAACATCATCGAAATCCTTAAGGAATATCCAAATTCTGTTGTATATTTCATTGTAATTGTACTGTTTCAGATGTCACTGTCTCTGCTCATCAACGACACCAATAGCTGGTCCGACCCATTTATTGGAGAAGTACCTGGTTGATTCTCTGGGATTCTCCAATCAAGAAGCTGCCTCTATTTCTTCCAAGGTGAATTCACGTAAAAAATTCAAGAATCCTGATTCAATCATTTTCTTGAAACAAACTGGTTTTGACAACACCCAGCTGAAAAAGATGGTTTCTAAAGTACCCAATTTACTATTCCGTACTGTTACCAAAAACATAAAGCCCAAATTCCAGTGCCTTATCGATCTTGGCTTATCCCAGGCGGACCTGATCAGTGTAATTACTAGAAATACAGCTATTGTTGACAGAAGTTTAGATACTCATTTGAGACCTACCATTGATTCTCTTAGGAGAATTTTTGGTAGTGATGATAATGTTGTGAAGGCTATAAAGAGATCTCCTTGGTTGCTTACTTTTGGTGCTCATCATCATATTACGGAGACTAATATATTGTTGTTGAAAAACTCTGGTGTTCCTGATGACAGAATAATAAAAATGTTGCTTAGAATTCCTAGCTCTTTTGCACAAAATCCTGAGAGTATTAAGGGTTTGTTGGATAGGGTGGAGAATGATTTTGGAGTTCCATGTGACTCCCCTATGTTTCAGCATGGATTTCAAGTGTTAAACGGGCAAAAGAAGTTTATGTTGGATAGGAAGATTGGAATTTTCAAGAGTTTTGGATGGTCTGATGATGAGATACTCGACATGTTCCGGAAGCAACCTTATTGTGTTTCCCTCTCAGAAGTTAGAATTCAGAAAACACTGAATCTTTTCATGAAGGAGCTTGGTTTAGAACCTGCTTACTTGGCATCGCATCCTTCAATATTGATGTATAGTCTGGAGAAAAGGGTGGTACCTCGGATGCAAGTCTTGAAAATTTTGGACGAAAAGAAGCTTGAGAGGAGAAAGTTGGGTCTGTGTACTGTTATGAATCTAACAGAGGAAAAGTTCATAGATTATTTTGTGCTTCCCTACAAGGATAAGGCACCTGATTTGTATGAACAGCTTAAGGAAATTGTGGCTCCTTAGTAGATTTTGTTGATAGCTAATTCCCTTTGGCTGTTACCAGCAAGTTTGTTCCAGAAGACAGTACGTCAAATACTTGTTCTTCTACAACATTGGCTTATATGATACAACGGTCTGATGTTCTTCTCTCTTGTCTGAGTTTGATCCTACAAAATTTTGCATGGATTATTTGTTAATTATCCATTTAAAAGGACCTGATGGCAGGTTTGTTCCTTAAGCTCTACCTTTTACCGCTGAGTAACATCTAAAGAAATTTTTTTGTACCTTATCCTAGATGTTAAAGTAGCCTCTCTGTCTTCACAAGATAGAGGTAAGGTGTGCATACACACTACCCTCCCCAGATCCCACTGGTGGGATTATGCTGGTTTGTTGTTGTTGTTGTTGTTTCTGTAGCTGTATCCTAGATGTTAAAGCTTTTAATCCTTGTCTTATCTTTAATGTGATGTTGAATTGCTGAACACTCTTTTCCCTTTCATACATTCGAATGATTAAGTTCTACTTACCGTATAATGTACTTAAAACTCTTATCTAGTCTTGGAATCTAATTGCTTGGCAAGCTCAACTTGAGTTGGGAGAATCATAACCTCAATGGTTTGAGGTATCTATATGAAATGAGAGATTAAAATCAGGGAAAAGAACAGTGTTTTTTCATAACAATGGTGTTTAGGCATGCTTTTGAATAGTGTTTTTCGACCTGAAGATCTATGAGAAACAACCTCTCTACCTGCCATGGTAGGGGTAAGGTCTGCTACACTCTTACCTCCTAAGATCCCACCTGTGGGACTATACTGTGTATGTTGTTGTTGTTGGTGTTTAGTTAAGCTAGCCATAACTCAACTATTTCATCAAACAGTTATTTCTCGCTAGCTCAAATATAACTCTCTTTAAGTATGTGGAAAGAAATCACCTAACTTGTGCAAATATAGGATAATTCTGCTCACAAAAGCTTGAGGATATATAGAAAGAAATCATCTATTTTTTTTTTTTTGGAAGCGCTAGTTCATTTGTTTCCTAGAACCAAAAAACACTTCATCAAGCTAACCAATTCATAAACAACCAAGTATGATTTTGATAAATTGCAGGAGAATGAAATTTGTTTATAAAGCATTTCAAATGTAGCACATCCAACATACTATCCACTGTTCTGTCTCGAACTTTTTATAAAGAGAAGCATTTACTCTCTTTAAATTTTTAGAATTGTGTTGTTGCTATCTGCAAAATAATAAGTAGCGGATAATCTGTGTATTATTTTACATATTTAGTGTATATTTTTTCGTGTAATTAACTAGTGATTGTAATTATTTCTGACAAGCAGTCAAACGTGTAACTTCTGCAATTACTGTTCAAGCACTCAGACTGAGGTGGATACTGGTCTCAGTTGATTTGGACCAAATTGCTTCAAATGATATTGGGATCCAAGGAATCTGCATCTTTTTCAGTCTTGGCCCTTAACTAAAGTAGTTCAACTATAGGTGCCAAATTGCCCAGATAGCTGATTTCAAGATACTTATTTAAGTAATAGCTAAAGTCTTCTATTTTTCGCAAGTTTAGTCGCTTTTAAATTTACTTCTAGACATGCGAGTTTGAAGTTCAGACATACACGTATGCAGTTTGATTTGTCAAAGCCTAATTGTCTACAACTTTGAAGCAGGCAACTTCAACCATTTTTGCATGAAGTTCAAGTCATAAATAATAGAACTTCAGTCATTTTTACATGAATTTCAAGTCACGATATGACTGAACTTCAATCATTTTGCATGAATTTCATATATTTATATAAATGGAATTGCTTATGACTAGGTATATATGTGGTTGTTGTAGAAATTTGTATCAGCTTAATATCTAATATGTGTATCATCGATTCACACACTGTGTGTTAAGACAATTTTTTAAGGCAAAAGGCCCACCAAAGTAGGTTGCTATCTGGGCTTTCATGTGTCGTCTAGGTGTTGCACTACAGCAGAGCCTAAGATGCAACCCCTCTGCCCATGGATTCGGGATTCTAGCTCTTCTAACCCTCTGTTTGGATGGTGATTTGCCATGGTATAGTATAGTACAGTTATTAAGAGAACCATGTTTGTTTTGATTGTTCCTTTAATCTCATGGTTTAGTAACCATGAAAACCTCATTTTATGTAACCATGATTTGGTGGTATTCCATGGTTTACTTATTTTTTTTTTTTTTCAATTATGTCCTTACTTAATATTATATAATTTTATTTTTCCCTTCACCTTATCTTATTTAACTCCACCTCCTACTCCGACCCCCACCCCACCAACCTCACCCCACCCCCCACCCACCAAACTCCCACCGAATTCTTTTTTTAAAATATTTCAAAAACTTGTTCTTACCCAACCCTCATCCCCAATCCACCCCCACCACCTACTAGCCCTCCCTCCACCCACCAATTTCTTTTTTTTTTTTTTTAAAAAAAAAAATTTTATTTTTTAAAACTTTCAAGAAAATTTTCTTACATCACCCCCACCCTCTACCATCTCCCCCCTCCCCCTCCCTCCACACACCACACACACACACACAAAAAAAAAGAAATAATTTTTTTAATTAAATTTTTTAAAAGAAAATTAAATCGTTTTTTTATCCCCTATCCCTACTCCTATCCCACCCCCTACTCCACTACCCCCACCCCCAAATATTTCTTTAAAAAAAAATCATACTTTTAACTCCACCACCCTTAATCACATTCGTTTTCATTATTTTGTGTTAAATATATACAAATGCTTTTAGAATTTTTTTTCTTTGTGTTATGAACACAAGAAAATAAGTAAGAAACAATTTATTTTCTTGAAAAATATTTTTTTTGGATTTCATTACCAAACACATCCGTAGCATACACAAAAAATGTATTCAAACTTTGTACTTGTTGTTGGTGTCTCGTCTCAAAACACCAAAAGGAAATGAAATTTGTTACTATAAAAAATAAATTCGATTATATTTATTTGATATACTATTTTATTGACTTTGTTAGAATTTACATGAATTTAACAACTTAATATATCTACATGGCATAATTATGATAAAATAGTAGGAAGAAAATTATTGTATTAACAATTATTGATAAATTTAACATTTATAATGATTAAAGGCATTTTAATAAACTTACCAGTTATAATATAGTACCATATTGTCAAATCAAACAATAAAACTGTCATCAAACAATAGTGAACGATACAGTCTATCCAAACATTGTATTGTACTATACCGTACTGTACTATACCATACCATATAGTACCATACATTATGAAACCATGACAAACCACCATCCAAACAAAGTGTAAGTTACTGATTTCTAAATTAATACATTTTGAATGAATTATTTAAGGTCTACATAAAGTTTAAATCAAAATTATTGAGTTCGGCTGAATACGTACCTTGATCTATGGCTTTGCCACTGCTTGCTGGGTGTTGCTGCTAAGACCAAGCACTATAACGATGCCATCTCATAACATAATAAGATACAACAACAACATACAGGATATATTTTCACAAAGTGGGGTTTGGGAGGGGTAAAGAGTACGTACCGCTACATCAGAAGTGAGATAAAGATTAAAGAGGTTGCTTCCGAAAGACCCCTGAATCATAATATAAAAAGACGGTTGCTGTAAATTGTTCGACTGTAAATTGTTCGACTGATTTCATCACCAACACACTCTGTGTGACAGTTTCTCTTTTTTAGTTCGATGGATGCCAATACGCTATCAGAGAAATTTGCTCAAGTCAATTGGGGGGGGGGGGGGGGGGAGGGGGCAACCGAAGAAGTAGCCCAAGTTGCCTCAGTCCATGCTTATGTATTACTAAAATTTACATAAATATACATCTTAATTTATAATTGTTAAATAAGATTTCATTTGCCAAAACTAATTACAAATATCTCATTTATATACTTTCTCTCTCCAACACTGTCATGCATAGCAAAACATCTCTTTTAGATCGGTTAATGCTCCACAATATATGCGTCAAATCAAGCTAGCATTAGCTGGAGGTTTCAAGATTTCTAATTTCAAAATATATCTCATCAGATTACTCAACTTCATCATCTTCTTCAATTTATTTTTGAGGTTTGTTTATTTATTTATTTTCAATTTTAATGCTTCAACTTTAAGATATTTGACGGTTTGTTTATTTTTTTTCATCATTTTATTCAAAAATCTGCGATTTCTTTGTTGCATGTGTTTAATTCTCAAAATCAGGACGACCTCGACTTTCAAAGGTTTTGTGATTCGCTTTTTAATTTGTATTTTTTTCTCGATTTTATGCACTCTTATACATTGTTATACATAGCTATGTTATGTATAAGGGTAAAAACATACCTTTTTTTTTGGGAGATCTACTGTAATTTCTACTCCATATACATTGGTACACAATATATATGGTTGACCCATTCTGCTATTTATACATACAAGGGTTATGTATAAGGGTTGTCAGTGGTATGTATATGGCTTGAAGTATTTCTCATCGTATACGTGTAACGGTTATTTATAAGGATTGTCTCTGTTATGCAATTTATATGGTTTGACCCATTTTTCAGATTTTCACCTGTAGTTATGTTTCACCTTATTCCTAGGCATGCTATTTTTTACCTTATACATTCTATATTACCTTTATACATTCTATATTACCTTTTTATGTATAGGTTTACCTTATACATTACTGCAGTTATGTTTTACTCTATTTACATTATACATAAGCATGTTATGTATAAGAATATTTATACATTACTGTTGCCATGTTTCCTTTATACAAGTCTTTTTTTTCGTTTTAAAATTTTCTATGTCCCTTTATTTTATTAGCCTTTTTTTCTTTGGTTCTAAAAATTTTAAGGTGATTTATGCGGTAAATTTCCTTTTGGGAGTATATTTTTTGAAAATTTACATAATTAAGGGATTCATTGATTACACATTAATAAGGTACAATCTTGGAGAATTATTAGATTGATTTATTTTCTTAAATCTAGTTAAAATAGTTAACTCATATACATGGGTTATAATGTATAATAGCGTGGAGGAATGTGTATGAACATTTATAATATGGGAGAGAGATAAACTAAATAAAAAATCGGATAGAGAATATAATTAACTAGCTAAAATTTGATATTTATGTTGTTTAAAGATTAGGAACAACAAATTTTATAATTAATTAAATGAAATTAGTTGTTAATTCTATTTAATGATGTGGGTTGCTCAGAAATTCACTCTCGTAGGGTCCTCGTAAGAGGTTGGTGTTATTGGTGATTGAAAGGAAGGTCTTAGGGTTTAATATATCCTTTGGTTGTCCTCTCTTTATCGACTTGTGTCAATCTATCTATCCTTCTATCTTTTGTTTCTTTACGTGTTTGTCTCATTTTTTTTTAATGTTTTGTGTGTTTATTCTTATATCATTTGGTATCAGAGCCGAGCTTGATTTCATTCCCACGAAGTCAATCTTGAGCCTCTTTGTGTTGAAAAATAAAAAATCCCCAAAAAATTTAACTATTCACGTTTTTGTTCATAGGTCAAATTTTGAGTCTTTGATTTTGTTGTTTTTCTTGTGTTTTAGTGTTAGATTATTGTTTCATAACACTATTAGAGTCTAGGTTTTAAATTTGAGTTTAATCGGAGTCATATTGAGTGAGTTACCATTGTTAAGAGCTTGAACTTGAAAGAAAGTGAAGTGAGTTGAAAAATTTGAAAAAATTGATTGAGAATTTGAGCAAAATGATGCTAGTAATGTGATTAGAAGGTGGAAAAGAGCTTGGGTTCAAAATTTCATCGCATTCCAAGCAAGGGTTGAGGAGTTGGAGATTTTTGTGTTCTTGAGGAAAATTCAAATCTTCACCTTGCATTTTCTTCAAAAGGTGGTGTTTGATCCTCAAAGAGAGAAGAAAAAGGTGTGAAAAAGTGTTGGTACAAAGAACCTTTTAAAGATCCAAAAGAATATTCCAAAGAGGGACCATTGAAAGTACAAAAGAGTACAATTTTGGCCCCATTTGCAAGTTGTTCGGCCAATTTGCCTTTGGGGTGCCTTGGAGCTACGCCTAAGCTGTTGCAGCAGGCCAAAAGCACCTAAAATCAATAGCTTATTCATTGGGGATGCCCCCATATGCACTAGGTCTGCCCTACATCCATTTCAACGTGTTCCAGCGCACAACAAGCCATCCAACTCACTTCTTTGCAAGGTTTATGAACAAACAACTTCAAAGGAAGATGCTAGGAAAGTTCCTTAGGAAAATGAGCTTGAAGGACTAACGGAATTCTACCAACAGATTCCAAGCTTGGGAGTTACGATGACAAGTTGAGAAAAGAGTTGGATTCGAGGACAAATCCTCTTTAAGAAAGAGAGAATTATACTAGTCAAATTGGCTTCATTCTTTTGGGATCTATGCTTCAAGGATCAAACCTAGGGATCCACAACTTGATCATCCTAGGAAAACAAATATGTGATTGGAGGATAGCTTGGGAAGGAGCTACATTTGATGATGCCATTCGAGGGAGCAAAAAGCAACATCATATTTGGATGCTCACTTGGACCTCGAAGAGCATAAGAATGTGGCAATTTAGGTTTTTGGGCCACTTTTAGGCTCAATTAGTATTTAGGGTCATTTTTGAACCCAAGTTGTAATGGTCTTTGGCCTATAAATAGCTAGGACCTTTTTTTATTTTAGGAGGTAGTTGATGAATGATGATTTAAGTTACACTTGCGAGTGTTTATTGAAACTTGTTAGAAGTTTCATTAATTTGTGAGAAACGTGGTGTAACGCCCCGCAACCGGGTCCCGAAACGTCACACGGTGCTTAAGGCTACAAGTAGCCCCAAGCTAACCCTTTGAGCCTTCTACTTCATATATTAGCTTACTTAGAGATAAAATGCATGAACTCAACACCGTGACATCATAAAATGAGAAATATGAATGAAATACTTGGTCTGAACAACCTATAACTCAAACAAAATCTCGAAGTGCTGATAATCTGATGACTAGTCTGACAAAAATCTACTACTTCAAACTAGAGAGTCATTGGGACAGGTCCTCAATTGACTCATACTCAACTGACAAGAATTAAACAGCTACTAAATAAAACTGGAAGTCTAAGAATAACCGGTCCCCGAAACATGAGGACTCACCACGGCTGATATATAGATAGGAGTGCTCGAAAGGATCACTGGTGAGGTTGAGACTGAGCACTTGAACCTACATTACGAGAATATATGGCACACAGATAAAATATGTGGGTCAGTACTTTGGGAATGTACTGAGCATATGGGGGAGTGTGCAATTAAAATAATCAATATCATAAACTTTTATAGAAAACCTTCATGGTGTAAAACATAACCACATAACTTGAAATAAATATATGCCACAAGACTCATAAATCATCATGCTTTTACTTAAAACCTCAAATTATCATGACACCTGAAATTATTAGGACTATAGCTTTCAAAACACTTATACTTTCAAAACTTTGTAACTTCAAGACTAAAACTCTTTGAAACTTGGAAGACTTTAGAACTTAGAGAACTTTAGGAACTTAGGGAATTTCTCTTAACTGACATAAACTATGTGAGCTACATGGAGTCCAACGTCTTACTCACGTTAGGGAGAGCTGTTCTATCCTTGCCAAACTCAAGAATGTGGATTTCTATCTTAACTTACAATCAAAACTCACTTCTTGATATTCTTTAAAAATCACTAACATCTCATTCTCAAACTCATGCTTTAACCATAAGGTTCAATTCACAACAATAGGACTTGAAATTCTCAAAACATGATATAGACGTTGAATTATGCAACTTAAACCATAAATTGACAATTTAAACCATTACTATGCATAAAAATATTATAACTCAAAGCTTGGGTAAGACAGTTTCATAAAAAGACTCACCATATAATAATATGATAGGAATTCTCCGTGAATTTACGAAATACTTTACGAAAATATGTAACTTTTGTGCACAAGAACAAAAGGGTGTTCTTGTTCAAAACCACATACCTTAAACTTGGAGCTTTTGGATGACTTCAAAAATTTCGAAAGGTTATTCACGAACTATTGGGTATCCCTCGTAGCCCTCTTAACGGGGAATTCAAATATGCAAGAATTATCGAATTCTCATGGTTGAATCTCTAGATAATTGGATTTTTATGTTGAAACCCTAACCTCGTGGTTGAAGGTGTGTAGAGAATTTTGAGATGTTTAACTAAAGAGAATGGAAGATAATACGCTCCTTGTGGGTTATAAGTTGTGGGAAGTGAAGAAAAAAGACCAAAATATCCTTACTAAACCACTTCCCAGTTGCTGAAAATCTAAGGCTAACGACATTTGTGATAGGCCGTCAGACTTGTGATAAGTCATCACAAATGTCGTCACTGGGGGGCTAGAATTGATGGATTTCTGCCTAAGGCTGACAACATTCGTGATAAGTTGTCACACTTGTGATAACTTATCAGAAATGTCATCACTGGGGGCTGGATCTACCTAAGGCTGACGACGTTTGTGATATGTCGTCACACTTGTGATAAGTTATCACGAATGTCGTCACTCAGTTTTCCAGACTGACATGCTGGAGTAAAATGGGTATAAATTTTTGCTCCGATATCGGATTGGGGCGAAATTGGTATCGTTGGAAAGATAATTCAAAGAGCTTTCATTTGACATATAGTAGGTCCTATGATTAGATATACATAAGGAGTTATGATTTATTGAAGTTGACCCAAATTTTGACGCTCACTAAAACTTGAACGATAGGAAAGCTTTCAACTTGTCCTTGAGTTAGGGGACCTCTATGATCTTAATTCATGCTCAAATAGATTCCCACACTACATAGTTGATTAACACACTAGATTTACATAGGATTCGAGGCTTTTGGAACATCTACGCATATGAATAATGAATTTTCATTCTAGTCCGAAATGTGAGGTATTACACGTAGGTTGCTCGGGAATCCGTTCCCGTGGGGTCCTTGTAAGAGGTTGGTGTTATCAGTGATTGAAAGGAAGGTCTTAGGGTTTAATATACCCTTTGGTTGTCCTTTCTTTATCGATTTGTGTCAATCTATTTATCCTTCTATCTTTTGTTCTTTTATGTGTTTGTCTTGTTTTTCCCTTTGTTTTTTTTCGTGTTTTGTGTGTTTTTTCATTTCCGTAGTTTTTTTTTATATCAAACTATCAATCTTCAAAGACAAAGTAACTGTTTGGACATGTTTCAAATCAGATTGATTTGAATTTGAAATTTTGTTTTGATATGCGGTTTGAATTTTAAAATTGAATCTTTTGGGGATAACTACATGACTAAGCAAACACAAAATCCTAATTATCTTATTTATAAATTTGGATTAATTACAATTTATAGCCTTGTTACTAATTAAATATTATTCATAGTCCCTCTCCTTTGTTTTTTTCTACCTTCTATTTTTCTTTCTTTTCTTTTGTCCTTTTTCTGCTTTATTTCTTTTTTCTCATTCTTTTTTGTTTTTCATTTTTTATCTTTCATTTTTTTCCCATCGTTTTCCTTTTTCGTGTGTTTCCTTTTCATTTTCTCTATCTTTTTTTCTCTTCTGCTAATTTCATCCTTTTTTTTCCCTTTTTTTTCCTTTGTAGTATTTTTTTTGTATTTTCTTTGTTTCTTTTTTCGTTCTTTTTTGTTTTTGTAATTTTTCATCCCTTTTTTGTTGTATTTTTCTCTCTCGTTTTTGTTGTTGTTGCTGTTGTTGATGTATGTTTTTTATATTTTATATTTATTTGTATCATATTATATATTTTAAATTAATTTATTATTTGTAGTTTAATGGTTTGGTCATGAATATGTACAATTTATTATTTGTATTTTTCATATATATATAAGTATATGAATTAATTGTATTTGCTTGAGTCTACAATATATAAATATACAATGTGTCATTTAGTGCAAATGTATCGTTGATATTTGTATTTCAAATTTTTCGTTTGTATTTGTATATAAACAAAGACCATTTTGTATTTGTATGGTTCATTTTGTATAAACATGTATTCTTTGATAAAAATGTAACATTTGTAGTTATATAATTTATCATTTTTATTTGTATAGTTTAATTTGTATCAATAAAATAAAATTTGTATTAATGAATATAAACATAAGTGTTCGTAGAAAGAAAAGTAATAATTTTTTTCAATTGTTTAAAAATATAAATGATGTTCTCAACTACAAATTCAAATACAAACAAATAAAATTCTAAATGCAAATCAATACGCGGTCAGCTTAAAAATATAACTACAAAATAGTTCTTTAAAAATATAAGTGTATTGACAAAAATAGAATACAAATACGAATACAAATAAAATGAAATCACAAAATATAAATACAATATGTAGTCAATTATAAAATATAAATACAAAACAAATTTTACAATACAAGTGCGGATTGTATAAAATATAAATGATGGTGCAAACTAACAAATGCAAATACAAGTGAGAACTATAAAATACAAATACAAATACAATTGTATGAACGAATACAAAAATATAAATGAAGATGTGAATACAAATACGATAAGCAATTATGCTATTTACGTTATCATCCATGTCGAGTAGCCATATTTTTGAAAATATAAAAAATACACAATAGAAAAAAATGAGAAAAGAATAAGTTAAAAAAAGAAAATCAAAAAAGAAGAAAGAGAAATAGAAGCTAGAGATAGAAGAGAGAAAAAAACAAAAAGAATGAAACAAAAAACTAAAAAATAGGAAAAAAAAAAGGAGAAAAAAAGGGGAAAACACGAAAAATAAAAAAATACAAAAAAATATAAAAGAAAAGGAAAAGAAAGAGAAATAAAAGTTAGAGATGGAAGAGAAAAAAAAGACGAAGAAAGAATCAAAAAAAGAGAAGAAAACAAAAATAGAAAAAAAAATTCAAAAGTTAAAAAAAAAAACGACAAAAGAGAGAAAAAAAAAGTGATGGTGAATATAAATACAATGAACGGTTATGAAGTTTTCGTCATCATTCATGACTTGTATTTGATGTAGTCATATTTTTAAAATATACGAAAAATATAAATAATAAATGAAGTTAATGTATTTAAGTTTTATGTAAATATAAGCGACTGAGTGAAATAGAATACAATCGCTATGGAATGAATACAATGATTATAAATTGTAATATTGTAAACTGTGGTTATGAACACTAGGTTTTATGCTAAAGTATGATTGTTTCTGAAAGTTTTCAAATTTTTTGCATGAACATAAAAATCCAAGAATTTGTGAAAAAAATTCTTACAGTTTTACCTAATGAGCAAATCGTAATTCAAAACAAAGGATAATATATTGCCAGAAGGCCTTTCTAAAAAGTACATCTATTGATCAATTTTTTTTTTTTTTTTTAGAAAAAATGTGAGTAGGAGAAGAAAAAATGGGAGGTGGGGAATAAAACGCTCATTAACAAGGTGAAAGTTTGGGTAACCAATCAACTGAGCTACTAAGATTAGAGGTGAGCATGGTACGGTATGATGTTGTATCAAAACTTCGATTCGGTAATTTTGATTTTCGATTTTTAAAATACTATACCATTGTCATACCAAATTAATTTGATATGGTTTGATATTTTAAAGTTCAATTTTGGTAATTTATGTAGTTTGGTCAACTTCAACTTAAATATACTCATATAATATACAATTATGAATTTGGCTTTTCAAGAAATGTCTCAATTATACTGTACATAAACGTTAAATATGTAGAAATATTTTTAAAAAAGTACAAACAATTCTCTTCGTTAATCAATCACCCCCCAAAAGACATTTCAATCAAGATAAAGTAGTCAAAGTTTCAGTGTCTAAATAACTAATTTCATACAAATATTATTTTATATATTTACCAGTATTATGATAATGTATATGAATTTGATATGTAATTATATATGTCTGTTATGGTATTCAGTAGGTTTTTTTTTTATAAATACCTAATACCATATCTAATACCAAACTTCTAAAAAATATATACCAAATACCATAATATTGATACTGCGATATAAGAATTTTCAATTTTGATATCTATCTATCTATGACAATAGATGGTCATCTGTAAATCAATATCTTAATATTTCATAGCCAATTGGGTTAGGTCCGTTGGGCTAGCTCGGTCCGATCTGTAATTTAATAGAGTTGGATTATGATTTTTACAGTCCACTTAAGAATAAGACTTTTTAGTCAGGTGCGAATAAGCCCATTGGCCCATGAGGATTGAGCAGCATGGGCTGACTTGGCCCATGGATCAAGTAAAAAATGACAAAAAATAAAATAGAGTAGTAAGAATAAAAAAAAGAGTACAAACTCCAAGTCTATTTGAACCATTATAGATATTTAAATATTAATTATGTTTATAAAATATAAAAATAATTAAAATACAAAATACAATTTAAGAAATCAATCATGTTTGATGAAGATGACTTGACGATGTTGAATACGCCATAAATGCCACGAGATTTTTTTAAGAGTCCATTTTCACTTTTAATGAACAAAATATTAACATTTCTTTGTGTTTTATTGTGATCAATTAAAATAAAATTAGGTTAATATTGTTATTTAGCTAGTTATATTATTACCCATCAACTGTTTCGTTTGTTTTTCAACATCTATATTTGATTTGAATTTGGTATCAAAAGTTATTCAATTTCACAGATTATTATGATTTTTTGTAAATTTGAGAATTGATTAACAAGTAGTTGTGGGCGTTGAAATTTTATTAAATTTAAATCCGTACGAAATTTGAATTATATTAAATTCAAAATATATTAGTCCCAAAAAATATTACGTATATTGCAGATTAATATAATTAGATTAATTATTTAAGTCCAAACATATATGGATTTAAATAAGGTCCAATATTTATTGGGTTACTCCATTAATTTAGGCTACAAATAATGAACCCACTTTACTAAGCCCAAGATATTGCCATATCCTAGAGGCTCAAATAAGCGTCACGTCTCAAACGACGTGGCATGCTAAGTCAAGGGAAGGATCCAATAGGACCATGCCACATGTCAAAATGATGCAGTAGACCCATGAAATCAAAGCCCATAAAAGGCGCGTCACTCAAATCTGATTGGTCAAAAAAAGTCCATCTTCGTCATGACTCTTCTCCTTTCCACAACTATAAATAGAGGTCTCATAATTCAGAAAAGGACCCCCAAAACTCTAACAAGAAGCAAGAGAAAGCTCGTGGATTAAACGCCGCAATTTTTCTACAAAACTCAAGCATTCAAATCAAGTTCATCAAGATCCAAGATCAAGACCGCAATATTCAAGAACAAGCTCAAAAGCCCTTGAATTCAAGTACAAGTAAAGATCAAGTCCCTCAAATCAAGAAATCAAGTTCAGATTCAAGATCAAGTTCGAAGCCCTTGAATTTATATTTGAAAAGACGAATCAGAGAATTTATAGAGATTGTAACACTCACATATTGGAATCAATAAATTAATTGTTGTAATATTTTCTTGTCTCGATTTATTATTTTTCGATCTCGAAGATTTTCTTGTCCAACAAATTCTGGTACGCCCAGTGGGACAATCTCTACTTCTCATCTCAACCTTTCCAACTTCAAAGTTCAACAACACTGAAATAAATTTTAAGAAGGTCAACTCTCAATCAACTGCTTCCAAAGCTGCTGATTCAAAGTTCTCTGCTGAAGTAGAAAACATCCTTGGTGTTACTTTCTGAAGCTTGGGAGCTGTCACAAGGAGCAAGGCAGGCTTGCTAGGATAACAAACATATCCAGTGTCGTCCGCGCCAACTCTAATTTTTGGATCTTTAATCCAAAAAGAATGAAGTCCAATGCAAGTGCTTTGAAAGGAGAAAGCAGTGTGGCGGAATCGCTTAAGAAGACTCTATCTCTGCTTGAGCATTTCGGTTTAAATACTCTAGTGCAAAGAGTGATGATCATTCAACAAACACGTCATCTCCACTTACATCGCCTAAGCTGAACACTTCAAAGATCAACTTATGTGATAATCCATATTACTCTCCAACATCTCCAGTGATCATATAAGTGATGATGACTAATGCCTCGTCCATGGAGGAGCAACTTGCGAATCTGGCGAAGGCAATTGAGGGCCTGACCAAATATGTTCATAATCAAGATGGTCGAATTGATAAGATAGTGGATATGATGGAAGGCCTGATGGACAGAGAGTCTAACCATGCACCTGAAAAATATCTAGAGGCTCACGAGCAGAACATTCTGTGGAACAAACACCACCAACTAAAGAGGTGCAAGTATCTTCTGAGGGAATGATCTCGATTGAGAAATTGAAGGAATTCATTGAAGGAACCCTCAAAGACAAGTATGATATTGTCACCAAGTCTTCCCTTGAGTATTCCAAGCCCCACACTACGAGGATAGATAGCCTCAAAATGCCTGTCGGCTATCAACCCCTTAAATTTCAACAATTTAAGGGCAAAGAGACATGTAATAGTGTTGGAACTTACGGTGACTATCTTGTCAATAGTTTGTTCGTTTCCTAAAGGGAAACACCTTTGATTGGTATACAGACCTTGATCCTAATTCCATCAATACTTGGGAGCAATTGGAGCATGAGTTCCTAAATCAATTTCATAGCACAAGATGTACAGTGAGCATGGTAGAGCTCACAAATACTCATCAAAGAAAGGACGAACTAGTTATTGACTTCATCAATCGATGGAGAAATGCTAGCCTAAACTATAAAGACAGGCTCAGCGAAGCTTCTACAATAGAGATGTGCGTCGAAGGAATTTACTGAGAGCTTCTCTACATTTATAAAGGCATTAAGACTAAATCCTTTGAAGAGTTAGCTACCCGTGCTCACGATATGTAGTTGAGCATGTCTTCTGCTGGAAAAGGGTGCAGCACCTATCCATGACCCGCGAAGGGGAAAGGATAAGCAGGAATCCAAAAGATGGGTAAAGTTTGTCCCAAAAAATGACAACAAGAAATCTATGAATATTGACGCATCTCCTGTGAAGATCACCACAAAGGTGAGAAAGAAGCAAAGTGTGAAGACGATTTCTAGAGCACATCCAAATCAGAAAACTTTAAAAGAGATGCAAGAAAAAGAACATCCCTTCCTTGATTCTGAAGTTTTCTAAGATTTTCAATGAGCTCCTTGCACATAAGCTCATTGAACTCCCAGATATAAAGCGACCCAATGAAGATGGAAGGACCAATGACCCTAATTATTGAAAATATCACAAGCTTGTGAGTCACCCTCTGGAAAAGTGCTTTATCTTTAAAGACAAAGTCATGAAACTGACAAATGAGAAGAAGATCTTCTTCGACGATGAGATGGCTATTTCTCATCAAATCTCTATCTCTTTTAGCTCGCTCGATCCAGCCCAAATATGCGTCGAAGAGCATGATGAGAAAATATTAGAGCTTGATAGGTCTTCAGTTGACGAAGCCGATGATGAAGGTTGGAATCTGGTGACCAGGCGCAAACGTAAGAAGATGAATCTGCCAAAGGATTCATTCGAGCAGCCAACCAAAAGGAGAATGGTGAAGAAACCAAGAAAACAGAAGTTGGTTGAACTTCCAAAGAAGAAGAGAGTGACGTAGCTTCACCACCAAAAACCGCGGTGTCTAGTAACTTTGGAAGAATTTTTACCAAGTTGGTTTCTTGCAAAAACTGCTCAAGTCAACCTTGAGACATCTTGTTTTAATACTGCCAAAAAAGGGGCAAAGGGTAAAAACCCACTCGTGGAGGTTCCTCCATTTTCTGAAAATCCTACGGAGCCACTTAGCCAAGAGGCACACGTATGTGATGAAAAAATCACATTTACAAATAGTGACCTTTTGCTTGGAGCAACCCTGCACAATCGTCCCTTATACATGGTAGTTTAAGTTCTAGGTAAAAAGATAAATAGAATGTTGATTGATGAGGGATCCGGAGTTAACATCCTACCTATCTGTACAATGAATATACTTAGCATTGCTACCGATGAACTGGCCGAAAGTCATGTAATGATCCAAGGTTTCAACCAACGGGGCTAAAGGGCTATGGGAGTTGTCAAGTTAGGGATTCGTATAGATAATTTTCAATCAAATGCATTGATGTACATGAGTTATGCCAAAATTTCATACAACATATTACTTGGTAGGCCTTGAGTACAAAAGAATGAAATTATCTCATTCTCATACTATCAATGCTTGAAGTTTCTCAAAGGCAAAGTGGAAATAAAGATAGTTGCGATGACAAACCATTCACTGAAGCTGAGTCATACTTTGCTGATGCAAAATTTTACTTAAAGAATTATATTGCGAATGGGAAAAAAGTTGAAGATATCACCAAGACCAAGTATGTTGATCTTGCGTCTAAGAAGGTCCAGGTGACTGTCGAAAAAGTCACCACCAAAAGGCCCCTTTTTACTTCAAATAAAGAAAGCGTCGCACCTATGAAAAAGAAGGAAACTCCCATTCTTCGCTATGTACCAAAGGTAAAGAAAGAGAAAGATCACCCATCTGGTGCCCAAGATAATGTGCTAAAGGGGTTAACTTTACCTATCAGGAGGATTGACACAATAAATCCATCCTCAAGGATATTTGGAGAGTCTGTGGCTCAAAATCCATTACAAGAAATGACACACCTCATAAAATGCACAAAAGAAGGCTTCGATTCAAATGCATACAAGCTATTTGTAAAGGCTAGATACAATCCTAATAAGCTATCAAGGTTGAGCAAACTTCCGTCGGAGGGTACAACTAGGCAAGCACGTGAAGGCCTAGGATACACGCAACCACCTCCAATTTGCATCTCCATAAGAAGGGCAGTTAGTAATTACATCACCATGGAAAACTAATCCACTCCTGCTAATAAAAGACCCTCTATATTTGATCGACTTGGAGAATCAACCGTAAGAACTTCTATGTTCGAAAGGTTGGGTCCTCTAAATAAGAAGAAAAATAACAAGCATCAGAGAAGTCATCAAAGTACAATAATGCATTCTTCGCCCAAGATTCAGAAGGATTTCCAAAGTTTGATTCCTTCTAGAATGAGGTGGCAGATGAAACTAAAAGTTTCATGCAATGAGGCGCTAAAAGTAAAGGCTCATACTATGGTTTATATCCGTCAACGATAATGATCCTCAAGAGAAGGAAGATGCTGGAGATGCTTCATCGCAACTTGAAGAACGAGTAAAGGCCACACTAGATCCCTTGAAGAAAGTTAGTCTTGGAACCGATGAAGTCCTAAGACCAACCTACCTGAGTGTGTTTCTAGAAGTGGGGGAGGAAATCGCTTATATAGACATGGATGCCTTCACTTGGATGTATAAGGAAATGTTTGGCTTAGATTCAAAAGTAGCAGTTTATCAACTGGCAGTCAAGAATGGTGCTCATCCTGTTAAGCAAGCCCAAAGGCGCTTTAGGCCAGAATTGGTTCCATTAATTGAAAATGAAGTTAACAAACTCATTGAAGATGGCTTTATTCGCGAAGTCAAATATCCCACGTGGATTACAAGTATTGTTCCAGTACGAAAGAAGAATGGCCAAATTCGAGTTTGTGTCAACTTTCGAGATCTCAACAATGCCTGCCCTAAGGATGACTTTCCAATCCGCATACCAGAGTTGATGATTGATTCCACCACTGGTTATGAGGCAATGACCTTCATGGATGGTTCATTCTGCTAAAATCAAATCTGCATGGAACTAAAGGATGAATAACTCACTGTATTTTGTATGCCTAAAGGTATTTATTGCTACAAGGTAATGCCTTTTGACTTGAAGAATGCTGGCGCCATTGATCAAAGGGCTATGCAAAACAGCTTTGATGACCTGCTCCATAAAAATATGAATTCTACATGAATAATCTAATGGTGAAGTCAAGAAAGAGAGGCGACCACTTAAAAGACCTAAGAATGGTGTTCGAGTTACTCCAAAGATATCAACTTAGGATGAATCCATTGAAGTGTGCCTTCGGAGTTACTTCCGAAAAATTTCTTGGCTTTATTGTGCGACACCGAGGAATTGAAATTGATCAAGCTAAGGTCGATGCAATTTTGAAGACGCCCGAGCCTCAAAATATTCATGAGTTAAAAAGCCTTCAAGGAAGGCTAACATATTTAAGGAGGTTATCTCAAACTTGGCTGGAAAATGTCAATCATTTAGTCATCTCATTAAGAAGGACACTCCTTTCGAACGGGACCAAGCTTGTAGTAATGCCTTTGAGACTATCAAATCATACTTAATGAAACCACCAGTTTTTGCGGCACCTATACTGATACGATAAAGACTAGGAAGCAGGAACAAACACCAAAATTAGTCCACAAGTTTAAAAACCGAGGACCCTTTTATGACCACACTCGAAATCACAAACAAGAACAACAATACATGAGATAGGGGTGTGTTTCAACACCTAAACAACCACCCAAACTAGATTTAACAACAACAATATGAAGACAAAATAGACAACAACAATGTGGTAACAATAAAACTCCTCACGAGTTACATTAACAAGAACAAGAAACAATGATTACAACAAACAAAAGATAGACAGATAGACTACATGAAGATGTAATCTTAAGAACCCAAGATCCTATTCCACTCTTGGACCCTTAACACTACACATTACAATTCACCTATCTCTTACATGGAATAAGAGGGACCTCGATCTCCCAAGCATCCAACATTTCCAATCTTGAATCCAACACGAGTGATTCTACACTCAAGTTGAAATACTGAGTTACAATGTTCGGCCATAGGGGCCGGCCTTTCTCACAAGAGAGAAATGTCTGAGTGTCTACAACTTTCAATATTCATCAAAACTAAGTAGCAAATGAACTAACATATTCTATTTATAGTAGTTTACAAAAATAGTGTGAAATGTACAAAAGACCCCTTAGTCAAATACTTCACTTTTGGTGCCCTTGGAGTGTAGAATGTGGACTATTTTGGAGCCTATTTAGCCCTCCTTTGCATACTCTAAGTCTCGGGTTTACTCCATCTCACATATGTCCATCTTTGTGGTCGTACTCGTATCATCCTTCACTTTTTGAAAAGGATTCGATCTTGAATCCATACCTTGTAAAATCAAAGAGGAAATAAAGAAGCACACATCCTCATAGCATGAGGGTTAGAGTTAGCAAAATAAACAATTACCATTATCATGCCACGGTGGTACATACTTGAAGTACAACCAAGGATCCTTTGTGTTAATTATGAAAAGCCTTTGTACAACCTCACAAAGAAAAGAGCTCAGATGAACATCAAGAAATAAGGAACAAAAATCGAAATTATGCCTCTCATATGATGTATATCCAACAACACCATGAATATCATCATATGCATATAGGTATTAAAGAAAGGCACTAAATACACAATTCTCATCTAAGATGTCTTCACAAGTAGGAGCACACAAAGAAAGAAAGGGATATTACAACCACGTAGGACCTCTTTTTTTCCAACCACTTCCCGAGGGAAGGCATTCCATCAAGGAATTCATACTAATAGGGAGAATAGGGAAACTGCCATGAAACAATACAATCCAAGACAAGTAGTTTGCCCAAGAACTCTGTTTTCCTCTGCAAATAATGTTATGCATGCTCCCAAGAGTCCCACAAGATACTTTAATTTATCCAACCCCATAAAGGTGACAAGAAGCCTTTAACATCCTTAGACCCTTCCACAAATAAGAATACAACTTGGCATCCATAAGTTGGGGTTCACATAACTTAAGTACAAGTGTGTCAAACATGGATGCATGGATATGAGCAATACCCCAAAGAGACAATGACACATTTTCCCTAGGGTTATCGAGTAGACTTAAACCACCATTAACATCAAAAGGATCATAATTTAAGTCACCATATTTGTCAAGCACATGATTAACCCTATAAGCTAAGCAAACATTAGAATCTTTACAAAAACATAGGCTCACGGGTTCACTCCCTTTTCTTTGACCAACATCTTTAATTTCTTCACTCAATTGAGATTCATTAATCACATCATACATATTCTCAACTGGTGGGAAATTTTTACGCGCAAGTTGGTCAACACAATTTTCACATGACGATGTACTTTTATTCAACACAATAGCTTTAACACTAGGTGGACACAAATCGATCTTACTAGAAGAGTCGAGTCATTCATCTTTAGGATCAACTAGTGTATCCACTCGCACAATATGTACATCATCCACAAGTGGTTAGGAATCAATATACTCATATGTAGGTGAGCTACTACTTACACTCAACGGATTATTAGTCACACGTTCGTCATTCACATGCACCAAAGTGTAAGATTTAGCTATTTTACCTTGACGTTTATGAGTATGTTCGTCTTTACCTCGGTCTGAAAGTCCTTCACAAGTTTGGGCAACAAATTTCTTCGGGAAGCTCTCACCGCAAGGTGTTTAGACCTTAGGTTTTGGATATTTTGGGATAAGTCTGGATACCAATTGGCGTAGCCTTTCAATGTGCCATTTCATGTCTTCAATATTATTAGTGATGCCGTCAAATATGACATCGATATTGGTGGCAACCATGGAATCTAAAAGAAAAGAAAACAACGAACAACAAAAACAACAAACGTGTTAGCTCAAAATTACCTCACTACACTCTCACTCTCAATTTTTACCTCACACTTGGTTTCACAAGTGTTGAAAGTTGGCTTGTACTTCGCGAGTGATTGAGGGTCGAGTCTACTTTTGCCCAAAATTGATTTTTATTTGAGTTAACTCAAAGAAAATTTATTTATGAACTTGAACCAACAAGATACAACGAATTCACAAAAGAGAAAAGAACACAACAAACGTTTATCACAAATGAACGATCACAAAGACTAACTAACAATCTAGTAGATGAGTACTAGTTTGCCATTTAGTATTGGAACCAACGAAATGGAAACTAAGGAACAACAAAAGGAAACTAAGAAATCTGAAATTTGAGCTTAAATATGTTGCATGAACAGTAAAACTTAATGACGTGGCATCCACATATTGGTCTCAGTTCGATACAATTTTTGTTGTCCAATTTTAAGTCTTGGTTAGTTTTTCAATTTGGACTTTAGTGGAATTTGTTTAAGGAGGGAAATTCAAACAAGTCTTGGAGCCCTTTTCAATTTCAAGTTATCAAAACTTGACTTTCTTGTACTTTTTCTTAAAACATGGGCCCTTGAATTATGGAAAGTGGTTGAGATGTGATTGACTAGTTGATGAGTGATGGTAAATCTTTCAAGACTAACAAAGCTTCACGTTTTTTCCCTTCAACTTTGTAGATCTAATGTTCACTTTAAATTAATAATATATGAAGGTGGTGATGAACACCAAGAACAACAACAACATCCACCAAGAACAACAACAACAATCTTTAAAACAACAACAATTTCACACAGTCACTCCCAAATTCCATAATAACAATATCTTCAACACTTGGCCAAGACAACTATAACCTCAAAAAATGGTTCTTAAGCCTCCAATTAACAATAATATCATGTGGTCAAGCTTATAAAATCAAGGAGAAACCACACAGCCAAAACAGTCCACCCAACAATGTTCAACAACAAATCGGCTAAGTCCAACTTCACATCTATACTTCAACAAACACAAGCTCAAACTTAGATTTAGACTCAAGAATGTTAGAGATGAAAAAAACTAACACTAGAAACAATAAAACAAGTAAAAATTCTCGGCCAAGACACAACAATAACATAATTTTGGCCAAGAACACAAATGAGGACAAATTTGCTTCTTTTTTGATTTTTTAGTTCTCTAACACTTTTTTTTTCTAACAAGCAAGACCAAGATTGATATTGTATGAACAAGATCAATCCATACTCTGATACTAAATAATATGATAAAGACTAAGAAGCACAAAACAAACACCAAAATCAGTCCACAAGTTCAAAGAACTGAGGACCCTTTTGATGACCACACTTGAATTCACAAACAAGAACAATAATACACAAGATAGGGGTTTGTTTCAACACCTAAATTGCCACCCAAACTAGATTTAACAACAACAATATGAATATAATATAAACAACAATAATTTGGTAAAAATGACACACCTCACGGGTTACATTAACAAGAACAAGAAACAACGATTACAACAAACAAAGGATAGACTGATAGACTACATGAAGATGTAATCTTAAGAACCCAAGAGCTTATTCCACTCTTGGACTCTTAACACTACACACTATAATTCATCTATCTCTTATGTGGCACAAGAGGGACCTCGATCTCCCAAGCATCCAACGTTTCCAAGTGTGAATCTAACACGAGTGATTCCATACTTAAGTTGAAATCCCTAGTTACAATGTTCGGCCATAGGGGCCTTTCTCACAAGAGAGAAATGTCTAAGTGTCTACAACTTTCAATATTCATCAAAACTAAGTAGTAAATGACCTTAAATATTCTATTTATAGAAGGTTACAAAAATAGTATGAAATGTCCAAAAGACCCCGTAGTTAAATGTTTCACTTTTGGTGCTCTTAGAGTGTAGAATATGGACTATTTTTGAGCCTATTTAGGCCCTCCTTTGTACTTTATTTTCACACTTCAAGTCTCGGGTTCAATCCATCTCACATATGTCCACCTTCATAGTCATACTCATATCACATACCTGGCAAGCCGTTGATACTCTACATCGCGGCACAAAAGAGGTCAGTTGGAGCACTACTGGCTCAATAAAATAGTGAAGTCAAAGAGAACTCTCTTTAATAGTTGAGCAAAATAATGATATCAAATGAGCTAAAGTATTCTCTAATCGAAAAGTTGTATTTGGCATTGGCCTTCTCAATTTAAAAGATGAGACACTACTTTTAAGCTTATGTTGTTTGTATTATGTCTAGGGAAAATCCCATTAAGTTTGTCATATTGAAACCAGTCTTTAGTGACCAACTTGTAAGATAGTACCTTCAATTTCAATAGTTTGAGATTGTGTATATTCCCCAAAAGGCTATAAAAGGACAAATATTGGCTGACTTCTTGGTAGACCACCCAATACTTGATGATTGGAAATTGAGAAATGAACTTCCTGATAAAAATACAATGGTTATTGAAGCCAGACCCCGGTGGAAGATGTTCTTTAATGGCGCCGCACATCGAGATGAAGCTGATGCTGGGGTGGTGTTCATCACTCTATAAGAAGATGTCATCCCATACTCGTTTACCCTAACAAATTATTGCTCTAATAATGTTGCTGAATATCAAATATTAATACTTGGACTTGAGATGGCAGTAACATGAAACAACAATAATTACAAGTCTTTGGTGACTCCCAATTAGTGAACAAGCAGCTTTTGGGAAGCTATGAAGTCAGAAAGCCTGAGCTACAACCATATCATGATTATGCATAGAAGTTGATGGGGTTGATTGGAGAGGTAACCCTTCAACATGTGCCAAGGAGAGAAAATAAGCAAGCTGATACTCTAGCTGCTTTGGCCTCAACCCTGACTCTTCCAAATCAGATGCGAGTTACTATCTACCAAGAATGGGTAGTTTCATCGTCAAATGAGGATGTAGAAAACAAGGTTGAATACCTCGTTTACATGTCTGAATCTATAAAAGAAGATTAGAGACAAGCTATCATTAATTACTTATGTTATGGGATACTTCCAAAAGATCCAAGGAGAAAGACTGGCATTCGTCATCGTGCACCTCGCTTCCTTTACTACAAAGACACACTATAAAGAAGATCATTTGAAAGAGTACTTTTACAATATTTGGAGGAGGAAAAAGAAATTTAAGCTTTGCAAAAAGTATACTCGGGAGTTTGTGGATCGCATCAGTCTTGACCGAAGCTCTATTTTCACATTAAAAAGATGGGATACTGTTGGCCAACGATGGTGAAAAATTGCTTGGACTATACTAGAAGATGCAAATCTTTTCAATTCTATGCAAATTTCATTCATCAACCTCCTGAAGTACTACACCCAACTATAGCATCTTAATTGGCCATTTAATGCCTGGGGAATAGATATTGTTGGTCCACTACCAAAATTTTCTGGTGGACACTTCTACATCTTGGCCGCAATAGATTACTTCTCAAAATGGGCCAATGCTATTGCTCTCAAAGAATTAAAGAAGGAGAATGTTGTGAATTTCATCTAAGTGAATATCATCTACCATTTTGGAATCCCTCAATATATAATAACTAAAAATGGCAAGCCATTTGATAACAGGTTGATGAACAAGATTTGTGATCTCTTTGGCATCAGGCAGCGCAAGTCTTCTATGTACCATGCTGTCGCCAATGGTGTAGCTGAAGCGTTTAATAAGACTTTATAAAATCTATTAAAAAAAGTTGTTTCCAAGTCCAAGCAAGACTGTCATGAATAAATGAAAGAAGCTTTATGGGTATATAGAACGACTTACCGCACACCGACACAAGTAACCCCATACTCACTTGCTTTTGGAGTTAAAGCAGTCATGCCACTCGAGTGTCAAATAACCTCTTTGAGACTGCTGGCTATTCAAAAAGGGCTCACCGGCAAAGAAATACTAAGTTGCATCTTGCGGAGTTAGAAGGTCTTGATTAGAAGAGGCTGGAGGCTCAGCAAAATCTTGAATGCTATCAAGCCCGTCTATCTCATTCTTTCAACAAAAGAGTCCGCTTGGGGTGCTTTTAAGTTGGAGACCAAGTCCTCGCAGTAAGAAAGCCCATTATTAATTCTCGTAAGTCTGGGGAAAATTCACCCTAAAGTGAGATAGATCATATGTTGTACAAGAGGAATATTCAAATAGTGCTTACAAGATTGTCGATGCGGATGGTGTAAAGATTGGCCCTATCAATGCCAAGTTCTTGAAGAAGTACTATCCTTAAAGGAAGATGACACTCCTTAAGACACGAGTATAAAATGCATGTCCACTCCTTAAGGCACGAGTATAAACTGTATGTCCACTCCTTAAGGCACGAGTATAAACTGCATGTACACTCTTTAGAAAGAACATATGTTCAAGAAAGTCTTTGCTATGATGAAGTTCTAGCTGAGATCCTAGATCGTCAGATTCACAGACTAACGAACAAAGAAGTTTCCTTGGTTAAAGTTCTATGGCGGAATCAGTCCGTTGAGGGAGCTACTTGGGAAGCAGAAATAGACATGTGTACCAAGTACCCTCATTTTTTCTCCGCAAACTCAGACTCAGCTTGAGGTAGAAGTTTTCCTTAGATTGACTCTTTCCCATTATCATTTACAGCTATATAATCATTCTCATGTCATTGTATCCATTCATGAAATCAGTTCAGTTCATGTATCATATTTAAGACTTAGTTATGTAATCATGTTTCTAGTCATGCATGTTCAGTATGTGATCTCGGTTACCTTAGTTTAGTACTCTCAGTCTAACTAGTTTCATTCGAGGATGAATATTCCTAAGGGGGAGATATTGTAATATCCCGTACTATTCTTAGCTTAGTTTAGCTTCTAGTTGCATGCATAAGGGGCTTAAGGCCTGAAAATTTCTGTAAGTGTTGGGAACTTAGTCATTTTAAGGCTTCTAAACTTGGAGGATTTTTAACTTGGTCTTTCTGACCCTGAGATATTGGTTTTTGAGTTAATTCATGTTCAGGGGTGGAAAAAGCATGTCTGAGAGAAGTTTTGGACTTTTTGGACTGGGTTTGGGTCATGTTCACCGCATCGCGGTGAGAGAATTCAACGACCATAATTAGACTGCATCGTGGTGAAATTGTTGCATCCTGTTTTGAATTTAAATGTCAGAGGGTCAATTGGATTTTTCCTCCCCCCCTTCCCCCAACTCAATCGTTTATAACACAACTTAGGCATTAGTTAGGGCATAATTTTGCCATTCTTCTCCAATTTTCCTCCCAAGAAAACCATTCCCTTTCCCCAAGAACACAAATTCAATTCCTTCATCCCCAAGAAATCAAGAATTCAAGTTCCCCATGTTCAAGAACCTTCAAGAAAGCATCTAGATTGGTGTTTCTCTTTTAAGTTAAAAGCTTACGGTATGTGGGGTGTTCATCCATGGGTTTCTTTCACCTATGGAGCCCAAAAACCCTCTTTTCAATTAAAGAACGAATTTTTCTATCATTATTGTATTTTATATTGCTTGAGATGGGTTTAATTCATGTTTTCATGATAATTTAAATGCAATTCATTCCCTATATGATCCCATGCAAGATTTGAATTCCTCATGCTATGAAGTTTAGTTTTTCACACCTTAGCCAATAAATTTCATGTTGTTGAATTCTAATGTTTAAATTACCCCTATGTACAAGTACATGTTATCCACATATTTGATGAAATGCCCATGGTTTTTAGTTGAACTACGATTCAATACTACAAGTTAAGTTTAAATATCATATTTTAAGGACCATTCAGTGCTGGTGGGTTATGAACGCCTGATACCTACATGTTTTACATGATTTTTTTATTTTCATGCATGATTCAAGTAAACCATGATTATTCCTATCTATTCAGTTATTATGATCATAATAAGCATTACCAGTCTTGAAATCATGTTCAATTAAACTCAGTCCAGTGTCAGTTCAGTTGGGAGTAGGATTTAGCATTGAGCGAATCCAGGGATGGGGGCTTACCTACCAGTAGATGGTGTGACCCTTAGTAGTAATCCCCGAGTTCTAGAACTAGGTAGCCAGTGTAGGTTAGAGATGTCTACCTGCCAATTGAGGGTTGACAAAGTGTTTACCTGCTAGTTGAGGGTTGACAAAGTATTTACCTGCTAGTTGAGGGTGACATATATCTCATTAGAGCACCTGCCAGTTGAGGGTGACTCATTAGTCTTTCGAGACACTAGTTTGGTGGATCCACACAACCAGTGTTAGTACCCGTGGCATGGTACTGACACCCTTCTAACTAGGGTTACAGGTTGGACCTCACTTAGCTCAGATTGGGGCATGTCGTTTAAATGATACCTCCCACAGACTCAATACAGTATTCAGTGTATATTCAGTTCAGGTTTTCTTGGCCAAAGCATACAGATTTACAGTTATTCACTCATCAGATTTCAGTTTTTCAGTTTACAGATTATTTTAAAAATATGTATATTCTTGGTCTTGCGTTCTCATATATTATAGTTTTCATGCATTCATGCTCAGGTATTTCATAGTTAGTCCTTATCTCTTATGCATATTACCCCATGTATTTCAACCAGACCTCATCTCCTATACCAGTACGTTCAAAGTACTGACCACATACTTTTCTTTGCACTATGATGTCTTATATCATAGGTTCAGAGGCTCAGGTTTTCGACCACAGTTAGATAGACAACACTACTCAATAGCCATGGTGGTGAGTCCTTATCCATCGAGGATATATTATCTCTCATTCAGTACTTCAGTATTTCATTATGTTCAGTCATTCGGAGTTAATTAGGGGCTTGTCCCGTCAACTTCTCAGTCAGTTAGAGACTTTTCAGACAATCAAACAAGCAGACAGTCAGTTAGACATTTATCCAATTTATCAGTCTTCCCAGTATTATTAGTTATTTTGAGTTGACGGGTAGATTTCAGTATTTCAGTAGATGTTTTAGACTAGTGGTTGAACCACATTTTTAGTATTTAGATTTGCATTACTTCAGTAGTTTATCTTTCGCACACGTGTATGATTACTATTTTATTTAGTGCTCACAGCAGCTACCGGCTCATTGGTTAGCTTGTGGTCACTTGTGACCGTAAGCACCGTTGTCGCAGTTAGGGGGTTGCCTCGGGTCGTGAAAGTTGCCAACACTCAAGACAATTGATTCAGTCCCAAATTCATAGCCACCGAGTCCCCAAAACCAAAGACCAACTCCTATGAATAAATTGACTAGAAAAACACACATGATCTCATATCACAATATCATAAAGCAAGATGTCTTTTAAGATGAATCATATTTTTAGATAAAATTTCTATAAGAGTATTTCGATAACAGTAAGGAAATTAAATAAAAGTCGAAGGACCTCTGCTGCAAAATTTATAATTACGCATCTCATACTATAGCCTATTTTACAATAATAGGATTAAGAATATATTTTAGCTTACCTTACAGTGAGAAAAATCTTCACTAGCCAACAAAAGCAGGTTTGATGGTCGGATTTTAAATGGATAAAATGGGGTGATTTCTATGTAGGTGCTGATGTAGAGTGACCATATTGTCTTTTTGTACGTGTGACGTGATTGGTGTCATTCCTTTAGAGAGGGATATTTTTGAGCCCAAAATTTAACGGAGAGATATTTTTGAGCCAAAAAATACGGATAATATTTTTACTCCATTTCGAATAGTTCAGAATATTTTTGACTCTTTTTCGATATATACTCTATGCTTCATTTTATGTGATTTTCTTTTCGTTTTCATTAGTCTGTCAAGAAAGAGATGATATTTTTTTTATATTGTTTTTAAAAAAATAATAAAATGATCTAAAATAAGAAAAATACCTATATTATATTTCAAGATTACAAGTTTAAACAATTCCTTGTGGGATAATTACATAAATGGTATAAAAATTAACTAAATAAACTTATTAGATTGTTTACTACAAGTTATAACAACTCTTTTTAGTTTTCAAGTTATAGCAAATTTCATTAAAAAAAAAAATATATATTTTTCATTTTTTTTAAAAAACATATCAAAATTATTACGGAAAAGGAAAATATAGATTTAATATAACCAAACTACAAGATTTCTTCCTTAAATATGGCTAAACTTAATAATTGATAACAATCACACCCCTCAATTTCTCTAAAACCATTTTCATTTCTCCTATTTTAAAGCATCTGTTTTTGTTTCCATCTTTATATACGTTCTTTTTTTCTACAAGATTATATTGTTTCAATAAACAGCTTTCATAAGTTATTGTTGTTTTATGCAACTTCTAAGAATTTTTAGTGAAAGAAAAGCTTTTATAAGTTATTGTTGTTTTATACAAATATGAATTGTGATAATTTGCATTCAATTATGATACGTCATGGAGGGAGATGAGATTCGTCAGGTATGTTAAATTATTTAGCAAATTGATATTTTGCATTCAAACGCATTTAAAGAATTAAATATTTTTATTTTAAACTATTTAGGAATAAAATAGTTAAAATATTTTTTTTATGTTTTTCTTCAATTCTTTATTGTTAAAATGCTGAAATTTGTATAATATGGTGATGAAATAATCTTGAAAGATTAACTGTAGTTGTTACTGTGTATGTTTATGGGATGCATGACATAATTAAAACTTATATAATATTTGTTGTTGCAACAGGCATACCAAGAGACTTTGGTGTAGACGGGATTATGTATGATGGAACTACAAACTACAAAGGGTTAGTAGAAATAATTGCAATACAGCTGAGGATAGCCATAACTTTAAATCAATTTGAAATAACGTATATAATAAGTGCTAGATGTCCGTCAATGGTCATACATAATGACACAAGTGTGAAGGTCTATCTGGAACAAAAGAAGACAATAACTATTTTTTCGTAAAATATCCATTGTACATTACAACTAAAGATATATCGGTCGAGCCAATACATCCAAATGAATGAGCAATTATTTGTGTTGGAAAACAAAGGTTTTAACGAAAGAATTCTAGAACGGAGAAATCTATTTTCAAATGATTGCATTCGTTTGATAGACTTAAGTTCAGATTTTGAAAAGGTTGAAGAAGAACATGTTGAAATAATTGGAGATTCAATGAATACTTTAGAATGTTACTAGCAAATAGGTGGTCTCAAAAAACCTAGGAGACTCGTTCCAAAATTTTAAATTCATAACCCTACAAGTCACAAATCAAGGATGCAGTAGATGTTTATGTCCGATCATGAAATTTTTGTCTAGTTATGTCTTCTTTGAATGCAATAGGTTCAAACTATTTTTGTTCATGGAAGATTTTGTTAAACTTTATAAAATATATTTTTTCGCTAAAGTTCGTATCACTATTTGAATGTTTTGTGAATGTTTTTTGATTTATATCATGGTCGCTATTGTTGATGTTTATATCAATTGTTATGTGTATATATATATATATATGTATTATCATGCATTTTGCATTAACAAGATATTGCAATGCTCTTTAATTTATTCGTATATATGTATTTTGCATACATTAGATATTGGTTATCATATTTAATTGAATTGATATTAATGTACCTCCTTTTTAATATCTCATATATGTCACTAGCTACCAATATTTATACGTTAGTTTGATTATTTAACATCTTATTTGTGTTATCCCATAATATTTGTCAGCAGGCTTCGGTTAATTAACCCTAAGCACTTGAAAATTTATGTTTTGTCTAGGAAAAATGGGATAAGTCACACCACATCGGTGTGAACTAAAATAAATAAAGTAAAAGTTAAAAGAACGAATCAATTAATTATGAGATACTGATAGAGGAGAAAGACTAAGTGAGATTATTTTAATAAGTTAGGAAAATTAACTTGCTTATCATAATAAGATTGGTCTCTTCTCATCATTATTGTTTGACTACAACTAGGTACATGTGCTTTTATTCTTAATCACTCATGTATCAACTTAATATAAATAACATATGATTAAAATCTTGATAAATAACAAGTTTGCTGACTTAAATTTAAAGTTATTGATCCTTAAAAGTAATTTTTTTTTAATCCAAGTGAAAAAATAAATGATGAAAAATCCAACTTTATACGCATGAATATCAAAAAAGAAGAGAAAAAGAAGAGAAAAAAGATAATTTATGATAAAGAAGAAAAACTTTCATCGGTAAAGTAGCACTGAACATCGTATAAGTATAGAACTACCAACCTAATTAACAAAGTTGATAAAAAGTCAAAAATAATGTATCAATGTAAAAAATGTATTTACCATATTTGATTCCTTAAATTATGAACATATTTTAAAACTTATTTAATAAAATTAAAAAAAAAAAGAGATAATTATTGATACCAATAATAATACTTGTCATAATTATCAAAGATTTAATGAAGAGTGATAAATGTTAAACGTTATAATACAGATATAATGTAATATTAAATATGACAAAAAATGATTTTCTAATATTTTTAAAAAAATATTTTTCATAAAAGTTGTTATAACTTGCAATTATTTATTTAGTCAAGTAATTATTAAAAAGTGTTGCTATAACTTGCAATAAACAATCTAATAAGTCTATTTAAGATAATTTTCACTATAAAGACATTATTATCCTACATAATACTACTTTTATTTTACTACGAATTATAATCTGCTTTTACTACTTGGTGATTAATCTTCTATACTATCTCATCTTCCTCCTCACTACGAGCGAAGCTCCGATCTCCAGTGAATCTTTGAGCTCTGACAAAGCTCCGTCCCATCCAATGAGTCTCCGACGATGATCCTTTGTTGTAGCTGAATTTCAATCAATTAAATAATATTCTAATTAATTTAAGTGTTACTATAGTAAAATTGTATTAGAAGTGTATTATATATTTATTTGGCTATATTTGATAAAAAAATTAAATTATAATTGATAAAATAAAAAAATATAATACTCCCTCCGTTCTATTTTACGTATCACCATTTGTTTTATCCGTTTAAAAATAAAATATCATCTTTCCTTATTTGACAACTATTGGCATCATCCCCATTTTATTCTTATGGGATTCCACTTAATAAGAAAAGACAACTAAAAGTAAACATTAAAGTGACTTTAAGAGGAATAATTTTGTAAACTTTACAAAATCATTTATTTGTTAAACTTCGTGTCTGATCAAATAATGACATATAAAATTAGAAGAAGAAAGTATATAATTAGTAAAGAAGACTATATATTATACCAATTATGTAATAGGTCATCCTTTTTATGTGGTCACTCTAGAAAAGGAAAGAATCCAGATACGTATATAAGGCATGCTGCAAAACTAAAATAATGTATTTAACGACATTGAAGTTCAACTTATCATCAAAGGAGGTTGTACAGTAGATGAGGCTACTCCTTCCTTAATTCGAAGTCTCGAGTTCGAGCCCTGGATATGAAAAAATCTTGATAGGGAGCGCTACCCCCGAATGGGCCATTTTCAAAGCGAATTCGAATTATTCGAACTCCAATACAGATACAGGACACCGAATAAAAAATCAAAATAAAAAGAGTTCGACTTATTCCTATATATATACTGTCATGTCAAGTCACTTGAAAAAAAATTATAAGCAAATATTTATACATGATAAGTTGAATTGACAATTTAACATTTTTACAAATAATTTAGAAAAAATTACATTATACCAAAACTTAAATTATCATAACTATTTAAAATTTTAACTCTTTTAAATAATTACATAAATTTATTATTTTTTATTTAAAAGTTCGGATACATTACTATAGAATGTGATGTATCCATGTAAAGTTAATTGATATATCCGAAAGAATGTGATGTATCCATGTAAAATTAAGTGATGTATTCGAAAGAATGTAATATATGCGAAATGTAAAATTAAATGATGTATAAGGAAGAATGTGATGTATCCATGTGGACTAAATAAAAAACTTTTAATACTTTTGTAGAAAGTTGAGATTGAAAGTAATTAACTCTAAAAGAGTTGAAACTTATGTAATTTTTGTTCATGCTAAAACATATTAAAATTTACTTTTAGACACGTAAAATTTATTGGATCAAATTCATATAAAATTCTAAAAATTACATAAAAACACAACTTATCTTTTCAATATTACAAAAAATCCCAACTCCCTAAACATATTACAAAAATTCCACATATACACAGGATGTTATGTATATGTCGGCTATGTTATGTATATTAATAGGAAAAGAGAGTAAAGTAATTAAAAAAATGGGAGAGAGTGTAATTACATTTAAAAGGTTGGAATTTATGTTATTTATACTATAAAATTTGAATTTGATCCATATTATTTTGGGCTTAAAAAATAATAAGCCCATTTTTCTCACCTTGAAGTCCAAACTCATCAAGTGACGTGGCATCCCAGTCTCATTCAAGACCAATGAGACGTTGCCACATGTACAAATGATGTAGAAATCTCATTCAAGTTCAACAACCAGTCAAAAGGCGCCACGTGTCAAAGTGACATATTTTGGCCAATCACAAGCAACTAGGTCTACCCCCTACAACTATAAATAGAGGGTAACATAACATTCTAAAAGGGAAAAGGAGGGAAAAAATGAGGACATTCTGAAAGAGGACTTTGACAAGCATTGACAATGTCGGCATTGACTGTCAAGTTCTTGTAAGGAGCAATCAATGGAGTTCTTTCCGGAGATTATTCCAAAGAAAAAAATACTTTCTGACATTCCCGACGATTGAAATACATCTCTAGGAGTTCAAATCATCCAACGATTCGAGAAACACTCTACTGATGGCCCTCGAATCATTTCTAAATTTAGGAGAGAAGAATCAAGAGAGTTACGAAATTGTACTCACAAGATTCATTTAAATAAAATTATTTTTTTTGTTTATTTTATTTCTGCTTGTCGTTATTTTTCAGCACTACAAAAATTTGTTGCGAATAAATTTTGAATTAAATTCATATAAAATTTAAATTTGATCCATATTTTATTGGGTCTAAAATTATTTTTAGGCTTAAAAAAATAACAAGCCTATTTTATTCCTTATCAAGGTTCATCTCACTTTGAAACCCAAACTCATCAAGTGAAAATTTATTCGTAACAAATTTTCGTAGTGCTGAAAATTAACTGCAAGTAAAAATAAAATAAACAAAAAAAGTAATTTTATTTAAATGAATCTTGTGAGTACAATTCCGTAACTCTCTTGATTCTTCTCTCCTAAATGTAGAAATGATTTGAGGGCCTTCAGTAGCGTGTTTCTCGAATCGTTGGATGATTTGGACTTCTAGGGATGTATTTCAATCGTCGAAAATGTCGGAAAGTATTTTTTTCGCTTTGGAATAATCTCCGGGAAGAACTCCGTTGATTGCTCTTTACAAGAACATGACAGTCAATGCCGACGTTGTCAATGCTTGTCAAAGTTCTCTTTTTAGAATGTCCTCCTTTTCCCTTCTCGGAATGTTATGTTACCCCCTATTTATAGTTGTAGGGGGTAGGCCTAGTTGCTTGTGATTGGCCGAAATATGTCACTTCGACACTTGGTGCCTTTTGACTGGTTGTTGAATTTGAATGAGATTTCCACATCATTTGTACATATGGTGGTGTCTCATTGATCTTGGATTTGACTGGGATGCCATGTCACTTGATGAGTTTGGGTTTCGAGGTGAGATGGACCTTGATGAGGAGTAAAATGAGATTATTATTTTTTAAGCCCAAAATAATTTTAAACCCAATAAAATATGGATCAAATTTAAATTTTATATGAATTTGATCCAATAAATTTCACGTGTCTACCGACGCCCCCTACTTCAAGGTTGGTCGACGTATAGGCTTGCCGAAACTTGCCGGCGAGACTTGAAGTACTCAGGAATGTGCTTTCATTCTTGTGAATTCAAAGGTATTTGTTTCTCATCGGTGCATCCTAGTTAGACCAATGCTTGCGAGTGCTCTAACTAAAGTTTCCTCCATGAACTTTCATGTCGTGAAAGTATTCGTCAAAGCAACCAATGCTTTGTTTGTGGTGATCCTTATTTCATTCACAATCGAGTACAAACTCGATATTATTTCAAGATTATTAAAAAAAATGACCAACTTGATTTTTTTTTACTCTTCTTAGACAAGTATGAACATGAGAAATCACCACCTTAATATTTATTTAAGTAGTTTTTACTTGCACAACAATGTGACCCTCTCAATGTATATGAATTAAAAGGATTAATACAACCCCCTCACTTGACATATTGCACGTATGAAGTAAAAGAGTTGACTTGATTTTTTGTATCAAAGGAAAATATTAGCTTTCCTTTTGGTTTCATGTACCAAATAAAAATATCAACATTTCTTTTGGTTTCATGTACCAAAGGAAAAAAATATTAACTTTCCTTTTGATTTCAAGAAAGAATTAAAGTCACCTCCAAGAAATCTCCTCAATATGGTAATTTTTCAACTGATTGAAAATTAAAAATTTGAAATTTCCAAGGATTCTCATCTTCTAATTTCACCACAACATTCCTTGTACACAAACTGAAAATTCTTCATAGGAGCCTCTATATAAGGAGAAGTTATGAAATCAAATCAACCACAATCTTCTGAAATCCGTAACCCTTGCAAAGACATCCCTTGGCCTCTTTGTGACTATGTATTTGGAAAACACTGCTGGTGCACATAAACCTTTTTGGTAGCATTGGTGTACGTCACGCAAAGTATACAACCTCCCCGCAACATTGACCGAAGAAGTACATGGAGTGTCTTTCCTGATTTTCAACTTCAAACACTCGCAGAGTAAAAATCATATCTGACTGTAGGAATGTCCATATATTGAATGACTTAGTTCTGAAGAGACTAGACTTGTATTGCTGCATCATATCCAAAAATCAATGTCAAACTCCTTCTGTATTGACAAAAATCATTTTTTTGAAGTTGATGCTATAAGTTGTCATGTCGTGACTCTAGATAGCATGTTCGTGATCACTCCTTTTTGCTTATTTTCTTTTGTAGGTTTATGAAAAAAATGCAAGTGGTGTCGATATCACACTAAGCATATACAAACAATGTCCAGATGATTGGTCAGAAACTACCTAAGGCATCATTTTTTGAGTCGCAGTTTTCAGTGAGCAACAACTAGGTGCTTCACCCATTTTTTTGAGGATTTGGCAAGCAATATTCCCTCTTAAGGCTTGGAAATGGACACTCAGAGAAACTCTTTTCTATCCTTGGCAAGAAAATTTGTGCCTATTTCCTTAAATCATGGCATAGAAAACTCCTTACATCTCGATATAGAAGATCAATGGTTGAAAACTAAATTTCATGCTAATCTATATCGATATCATCCAGGTTGAACTAAACTGATGTGTTTTTCCCAATTTTGATCATTCCATATTGAAGCATCGTGCCTTTGGTACCTATAGTTATTGCCATTTTAAAGTTTCACGTAGTTGACATCAATTCGAATAAAATCGAGAAGCTTCATCTGGTCAACACTGTAAATGTGTTCCATCTTCATTTATTTATGCAGGTTTATGCAAATGGTCTTGATTTCAGACCTAAAAAAGTCAACATGATTGATGTTGAACCATTTGGTACATTACCTCCTTACTGCTTGATATGAAAGTGACTTGGAATGATCTGATTTCTTCCTTGAAGACACTGAAAGTTGTCGTTTTATAGCTTCAGTGAGCATGTACTAGGCACACATTCACAAAAATATTTATTCTCCAATGGGAGAAAAAAATATGAGTTGTTTGATTCATAAAAATAGAATTCAATGTCCTGATACGTCTGTTTTATCAGTTTTGCGCAGCGTCACGATAAATTCCATATTTTGACGTAGGAGTATCGAAATCAGGATCCGTTTGTTGTGTTGGAAATTAGAATTGTAGAGCTACGTATCTCATGAGAATCACATTCATATTACCCCCAAATCATCCCAGATATTTCCCCAAAATCGATCCTCTAATCTTGGTTTGCTAGCTTAATCAGCTTTGCGCAGCGTCACGATAAATTTCGTATCTCGATGTAAGAGTATCAAAATCAGAGGCCATTTTTTGCATTGGAAATTAGACTCGTAGAGTTACTTCTCATATGGGAATCACAATCAGATTGCACCCATATCATCTCAGATATCGCCCCAAAACCGATCCTCTAATCTTGGTTCGCTAGTTTTATCAGCTTTGCGCAACGTCACGATAAATTTCGTATCTCGACGTAGGAGTATCAAAATCAAGTACCATTTTTTCGTTAGAAATTAGATTTTCAGATCTACAACATACATTAAAACCACACTCAACGTCCTTATGAATTTATACAGATACGTCATCAAAATCAGCTTAGTTTGGAATCTGATGGCCTATTTTGCAACTTTGAGCGGCTATGATGGAAAATTCATAACTTGGCATAGGAACCTTTGAATCATGAGCCATATTTTTTGTTACGGAGAAGTCTCTAAGATCTACCACATATGTCAAAATAATGGTGAACACCTATATGGATTTATACAAATATGTTGTCAAAACCCGGTTTGCCTTGCTGGTCTCTTCACCTTTGCACGTCTGCGATAAACTTAGCGAAGGAACGTCTATCCTCATGTGATATCCATATCAATTCAAAGTGTTATTGCCGTGCTCAAATAATAGCACACCTTTTTTTTTGAATTCATACAACAAAACTTAGAGTAAAAATACTCTAAGCTGCCTACGTACCTCGGGAGGATCAAAACATAACGTAGTTTAGGAATGATGAGTTAATTTTTTTTAAAATATATTTTTCTTTCATTTCTTTTCTTTTTTTTAAAGAGTTTTTCACAATTTAGACTCATGTGGGCCAGGAGTGACATGTAGTTTAAGCTCGTGCCTTAAGGAGCATTTTGAGTTCTAGTTTAGGCTCGTGTGTCGAGAAACATCATCAACTACTAGTTTAGGCTCATGCATCGAGGAGCATATTGACTTACAGTTTAGGCTCGTGCGTCGAGGAGTATTTTTAACTTGCAGTTTAAGCTCGTGCATCAAGGAGCATCATTGACTTGCAGTTTAGGCTCGTGCATCGAGGAGCATCTTGACTTATAGTTTAGGATCGTGAATCGAGGAGCATTTTTGACTTGCAGTTTAATGTCGTGCAACAAGGAGCATTTTTTGACTTGCAGTTCAAGCTCGTGCATCAACAAGTATTTTTACTTGCAGTTTAGGCTCGTGCATTAGGAGTATTTTTACTTATAGTTTAGGCTCGTGTGTCGAGGAGAATTTTTGACTTGCAATTTAGGGTCGTGCATCAAGGAGTATTTTGGGGAAGAATTCTTGTAATGTAACTTTCCTTTCAACCCTTTGTAATGGAGTATTGTTTCACATTAGTTTGGCTTTTATTGCCCCCATAGATCGAAGTAGATTTGCACTTGATCTTGTGTCGACTTTTGGAGTTGGAGTTTTGAAGCCCTTTGACATTTTTTTTTCTTTTGCGAGCGATCAGTGTCCAAGTATCCCCCTTCTTGCTATTGGAGAGGTCATTTGACATGGACTTACTTGTTGCTGTTTTTAGGGTGGGAACCTCAATTGGGTCAAAGCTCCCAACTTGTAGCATGATGATTTCCTCACATTTTGGTGATGCCACAGAGCACATGGATTGTAGAACTTTTGAAATTGAACTTTTTTATGGTCCATTTAGGCGCTAGCATGATTTGCATCAACTGTATCGCCATCATCGATGATGATTTTTCCCTGTTGAATTAATGTCTTGATCTTTTCCTTCAGGATAAAGCATTTTGTGGTGTGATGACCAACAATGCGGTGAAATTTACAGTACTTAATATCGTTGACTTTGTTTGATTCTTCAGGTCGCTTTGACTTAGGAAGTTCAATGACTTCTTTAGCTAGCAACTCGTCTAGAATTTCAGGAACATCAGAGTCGGGAAAAGGATATATCCTTGCTTGTAACTCCTTCAAGGTTGGTTGACTTTTCACCTCATAAATTTGTTGCTTTAGAGCTTTCTCTTTTAACTTATGTCTTGTAGAGGCCTTCGTAAAACTCATAGTTGTCGTCATAGATTCTCCAATTTGATCTTCAGACGAGTCTTTGAATTTCGTGACTTCTTTCCTAGGATAAAAAATAGGTAATGCCATCCTGTGACTTGTAATACTTATCTCCATGTAATAAGCGCTCATAGCTAATTCTTCAAAAGTTTGAGGCTTAATCTTTTGGAGGATATACATAAGGCCCGAACGCATCCCTTGAATGTAAATTTCAATTGTGGAAGTTTCAAAAAGTTTATCCTTGGAATTAAAACTCAATGTTCACCAACGATTTATGTAGTCCACTATAGGCACATCTTTACTTTGTCTTGTTTTTGTCAATTTCGTCATTCTAACTGTACGATAGATGCTGTAGAAATGATTTAGGAACTGACTTTGTAGTTTCTCTCAACAATCAATTAATTCTGACTCCAAGTCTGTGGACCAATCAAAGGCATTGGCTTTCAAAGAGCGAACAAACTGCTTGATAAGAAAATCACCATGTGTGCCAGCACTGCTACAAGTTTCAATAATACGAGTGACGTGTTGCCTTGGATTTTCCTTTCCATCAAATTGTTGAAATTTTAGCAGTTGATATCCAACTAACATTGGTAATCCCTCGATCCGCTTAGAATACGGCTTTGAGTATCCTAAAAAACTTTGTGATGGACCGCTATATTGTGCATTGATGGTGTTTGCAATCATATCTTGAAGTTGTTGAACTGTTAGAGTAGCCACTGAAGTAGATCGATCAACACATTGATTGTCACTTGACTTGATGAGAGATTCACCATCAACTTTTCTTGCAGTTTAGATTATAATTTGACTCTCCAGGATTATAGAGATTTAACTTGCTCATAAGTTGAGTGATTTGATGATCTTTCTCTTCAATAGACTTTTTCAAGGCTTCAATGGTTTGCTCCATCATTAGAAACTTCTCATCCACGTCAACTACATCAACCATGAAGGTGTTGACTTTCATTGAAGTTGGAGAATTCGTTAAGTCCTCAGATTCTCCAAAGTTAAAGATAGTTTCAAACGGTTCATCTGATAACATAGATGCAAAGTTGCTCCCAGGGGCCGTAGTTACAACAAAAATTTGAGATTTTCTCCTTTTCGTCATCTCCAAAAAGGTGAAGCATTGGGATCCATCCAAAGCACAATCATTGAGATTGCATCGATTGATGGGGCCAACAAATGTGATCTTAGTAGATGTGGCAGTAGTAGACTTCTTGCATGAAACTTCATTGATTTTTTTGAAGTCTATTGTAGTATTTGAATTTGTGATTTTCAATTTGTAGAAGAAAGAGATGAAGATCAGAACTGGTCCTATTGGGCATGCCAAAATTTGTTTGCAATAAATTTTCGTAGTGCTGAAAATTAACTGCAAGTAAAAATAAAATAAACAAAAAAAAGTAATTTTATTTAAATAAATGTTGTGAGTACAATTTCGTAACTCTCTCGATTCTTCTCTTCTAAACTTAGAAATGATTTGAGGGCCTTCAGTAGCGTGTTTCTCAAATTATTGGATGATTTGAACTCCTGTTGACGTATTTCAATCGTCGGAAATGTCGGAAAGTATTTTTTTGCTTTGGAATAATCTTCGGGAAGAACTCCATTGATTGCTCCTTACAAGAACTTGACAGTCAATGCGGACGTTGTCAAAGCTTGTAAAAGTCCTCTTTTCAGAATGTCCTCCTTTTTTCCCTCCTTCCCCCTTTTAGAATATTATTTTACCCCCTATTTATAGTTGTAGGGGGTAGGCCTAGTTGCTTGTGATTGGCCGAAATATGTCACTTTGACAGGTTGTGCCTTTTGTTTGATTGTTGAATTTGAATGAGATTTCTACATCATTTGTACATGTGGCAGCGTCTCACTGATCTTGGATTTGACTGGGATGCCACGTCACTTGATGAGTTTGGGCTTCAAGGTGAGATGGACCTTGATAAGCAATAAAATGGGCTTATTATTTTTTAAGCCCAAAATAATTTTAAACCCAATAAAATATGGATCAAATTCAAATTTTATAAGAATTTGATCCAATAAATTTTACGTGTCTACAAATGCCCCTACTTCAAGGTTGATCGACGTGTAGGCTTGCCGAAACTTGACGGCGAGACTTGAAGTACTCATGAATGTGTTTTCACTTTCGTGACTTCAAAGGTATTTGTTTCTCATCAGTGCATCCTAGTTAGACCAATACTTGCGAGTGGTCTAACAAAAGTTTCCTCCATGAACTTTCATGTCTTGAAAGTCTTCGTCAAAGCAACCAATAATTTTTTTGTGGTGATCCTCATTTTTTGACCACAATCGAGTATAAATTCGATATTATTTCAAGAGTATTAAAATAATTACCAACTTGATTTTTTTGACTCTTTTTGGACAAGTATGAACATGAGAAATCACCACCTTATTATTTATTTAAGTATTTTTTACTTGCACAACAATGTGGCCCTCTCAATGCATTTGAATTAAAAGTATCAACACAACCCTCTCACTTGACATATTGCATGTATGAAGTAAAAAAGTTTACTTGATTTTTTGTACCAAAGGAAAATATTAACTTTCCTTTTAGTTTCATGTACCAAAGAAAAATATCAACATTTCTTTTGGTTTCATGTAACAAAGAAAAAAAATATTAACTTTCCCTTTGATTTCAACAAAGAATTAAAGTCACTTCCAAGAAATCTCCTCAATATGGTAATTTTTCAATTGATTTGCAATTTGAAATTTCGAAGGATTCTCATCTTTTAATTTCACCACAACATTCCTTGTACACAAATTGAAAATTTATCATAGGATCCTTTATATAAGGAGATGTTATGAGATGACATCAAACACAATCTTTTGAAATCTGTAACCCTTGCAAAGACATCCCTTGGCCTCTTTGTGACCATGTATTTGGAAATCACTGCTGGTGCACCTCAACCTTTTTGGCAGCATTGGTGGACGTCATGCAAAGTATACAACCTCCCCAAAACATTGACCGAAGAAGTACATGGAGTGTCTTTCCTGAATTTTAACTTCAAACACTCGCAGAGTAAAAATCATATCTAACTGTAGGAATGTCCATATGTTGAATGACTTAGTTCTATAGAGACTAGACTTGTATTGTTATGTCATATCCAAAAATCAATGTCAACTCCTTCTGTATTGATGAGAATTAATTTTTTGAAGTTGACGCTATAAGTTGTCATGTCGTGACTCTAGTAGCATGTTCGTGATCACTCCTCTTTACTTCTTTTATTTTTTGTAGGCTTATGAAAAAAATGCAAGTGGTGTCGATATCACACCAAGCATATACAAATATTGTGCAGATGATTAGTCAGGAACCACTTGAGGCATCATTTTTTTAGTTGCAGTTTTCAATAAGCAATAGCTAGGTGCTTTATCCATTTGATCGAGGATTTGGCAAGCAATATTCCCTCTCACGGCTTGGAAACGGGCACTCAGAGAAACTCTTTTCTATCCTTGGCAAGAAAATTTGTGGGCATTTCCTTAAATCTTGGCATAGAAAACTCCCCACATCTCGGTATAGAAGATCAATGGTTGAAAACCAAGTTTCATTCTAATACCCCACCCTTCTCCTAGTTCAAATTCATCTCTAGAATATCAAAGATCTTGCTTCAAAGATGAATATATTTTATTCCATATGAAATTTTTAAGATTTTGACTTTTTAGCACGTGGGAAATCGAATAAGCTTTCCATAGATACCAAATTCGCCTAAATCCAATACTCGGACGGAGACTTAGAGTCATTTTAGTGAGATAGTGTGTCACCTAGCACTTTAGCGCGTCACGGAGCCAGCCAAAATGGCAACTGTCAAATTTTAGTGAGCTTCCGCGATTCAACAACGTAGCGGAATCTTTGCATTTCACAACCAAGGTGGCAATGCAATTTCCACCGCATCTCGCCAAGGCACAGTTTCCCAATTGTCCAATTTCCAGTAAGCTGGCGCGATTATGGCGCGTCGCGCCAGCATGTAAAATCGAGATTTTTCCAGTTTCGGATTTTAGTTCAAAGGGAAAAAAAGGTCTTTTACCAACCCCTATATATACCCTTTAACACGAGATTCAAGACATTTACACCCAAATATTATTGGTTTATCTCAATTTTATTCAAGAACAAACATTAGGGTTCATAGTTCAAGACCCAAAACTCAAGAATTCCACCATCAAGTCTCTCCAAATTAAGAAACTAAGGTATGTTAGGTGTTGATTCTTGGGTTCCTTCCACCCAAGAAGTTCAAGAACCCTTTTTAAAATTTTAAGGTTTACGTATTTATGAGATGTCATGATTTATGTGTATTAGAGTTCATGATTTTGTATTGTTGAGTTTTAATTCATGATTTAGACTACTAATTTCAAGAGTTGATTCTAGTATGTGATGAATTGTATGATGTTCATGATAAACTCTCTTCATGTGACATGATATATATGTATTCATGTTAATTAAGTATAGAATCTGTAGTATAACCAAAGCATGCTCCTCATATGTTTGATATAATGCTTAAGTAAAGAGAATAGTGCCTTTTTAGTATGTTAGGAATGAAATCCCCAATTATGTGATAACTAGTGCATGTCAAGCATTTGTTGAAATGCCTTAGTGAATGTATTATGATAAGTTACACGCATTCTTATCCATGTGTATTCCTTATTGAACAACTATGAGATATTAGTATGCATTCCCTATACATTTACATGTTTATGACATTCAAGTGATTGACGAAATATCGTATTGATTGTATGTGAATGAAAGTCTATTGTCATGATATTCAAGTGTGGTCCTGTTTTATTTACTTTATGCTATCGAGTCCTGAGAGTATTTATACCCAAAAAATTAGCTGCTTGTCTAGAGCCGAGTCAGTCTAAAGATAAAAATCAATCGTGCTATGATCAGTAGATTTCAGTTAGTGATAGAAATTAAGAAAACTCAGTAATCTCAATATTCACCTAATCCAACTCAATACTTAGTTCAGACCTCAGTAGTATTCAATATTCAGCTCAGATTTCAATAAAGCTCAGTAAGTTACAGAACTCAGTAGTATTCAGTCAGATAACGAGATTCAGTAGTATTCCATTAGTCTTTAAAATCAAGTGAACTCGGCTTAATTCAGTTACTCAGTATGGTCAGTAACAAATTCAACTCAGTCTAAGTTCAGTTAAGAATCAGTTCAGAGTCCTTCAGTTGGGAGTAGTAACTAGCACCGAGCGAGTTCAAGGATGACGACTTCCCTGTTAGAGAGGCAGAGTCGTTAGTAACAGTCCCTAAAATCTAGAACTGCGTAGCCAGTGTAGGACCAGGAGTCACCCGTTAGATTAAGGCTTGACTATTATATTGCCTTAGACTTGACTTCTTGTTCAGGGTCACCCATTAGAGAGGCTTGACCATAGCAGAGGTCTTTACCTGTGTCACAATATTAACACCCTTCCAGTTGGGGTTACAGGTTGGACCCCTCTAGATTAGATTTGGGGCATGTCGGTTAAGTGAGAACTCCCACAGTTGATGTTTCAGTATCAGTCTTTAGAGTAGAACTTAGAAATTAAGACTGTCAGATACAGTCACCCATCTCAGTACGAAACTTAGATAGTTTCATAGATTCATAGACCACCCGCTAGATAGGCCTGGTATCACGTAAAGTTAATTAGAATCAGTACTAATAGATCTAGAGATCACCTGTCAGATAGGCCTGATCTCAAACTCAGTCCATCATTTCTATTATTAAAAAATTTAGAGATCTTCCACTAGATAGGTCTGATCTCAGAAACAATAATTCTTTATCATTATTATTAGATTCAGGGATCATCTGTTAGAAAGGTTTGATCACAGATTTAGTCAGTCGATAGTAGCAAAATCGGAACTCAAACATCGATATGAGTAGATTTAGTTAATCAGCTTCAGTATCATCAGTTTCAGAGATCACCCGCTATTGAGGACTAATCTCAACTTCAGTACTCAGTTATCAATATTAGAAGATTTATTTATTCAGTATCTCAGTATTAGTAAACTCAGACATCAGTACTAGTAGACTCAGTCATCAATAAGTCAGTATTCAGAAACTAGTATTCAGAGTTCGTATTCAGTGACACTGTGATTTCAGTTATGGTTTGTGCATTCATGCATATGTCCTTATTCAGTACTCTCATGTTATTCAGTTAAGTTATGTTCATGCATAAGCCCCTGCATTTAGCCTTACCTCATCTAGCATACCAGTACATTCAAAGTACTAACGTATACTTTTCTATTACGCTTTGGTGTCTTATACCATAGGTTCCAAAGCGTGAGATCCAGAGCACCCTTAGCAGTCCAGACTAAGTCAGCAGCAGTAGACGTAGCAGTGAGTCCTTTTCATTTGAGAATGATCCTTATTTTTATTATTGTATTAGATTCAGTTTATTTTCAATAGACGGAGTTAGTTAGGGACATGTCCCATCAACTCTTTTTTCAGACAAGTTTAGAGGCTTTTTGGAATCCTTATTTTTACTATTGCATTAGATTCAGTTTATTTTCAATAGACGGAGTTAGTTAGGGACATGTCCCATCAACTCCTTTTTCAGACAAGTTTAGAGGCTTTTTGGACAGATGCATTAGTATTTAGTATTGATTATTTTAGATGTTTTGAACCTTATAGCAAGTTTCCACCAGCTTTTTGTATTTATTTCAGTATATTATATAGTGCTCAATTACATATATCAGAAAGGGTTAGCTTGTGGTCCCTTGGGGTCATGAGCACCGTGTGGTATTCTGGTTCCAGAAAATTTAGGCGTTACAAACTTGGTATCAGAGCCAGGTTCAATAGTGTCCTAGAAAGTTTGTAAACCTGTATCTAATAGAATCTTGTGCATGGGTGTGTTGCGCACCATATTTATGTACAAGTGGCTATAAGATGTTTTTAGGAACAGTTTCCTTTCATTTAGTATTCATGTCGTCCAAGTGAGCATAAGCTCAAGTTAATCCTCAGTCTAATCCACCTCTTTCTTCCATTTACAGAAAATGCCTCCTTGCAAAGCCAATACCCATAGGGATAATAACCAACCACCTCAGCCAGTAGATCTCGAGAATGAGAATGTGTCATATGTAGAGTTTCAGAAGCTTTTTAGGCGCTAGCCCAAGCTGCCACCACTAATGTTCAGGGCAACCGTCAGGCTGAAGTCCCACCTCAGCAAGATGGGGGTTTAGCGAAGCCAGAATCAGAGATTTCATGAGAATGAACCCAACAGAATTCTTTGGGTCAGTAGTAGGTGAGCACCCACAGCTTTATCTTGAGGAGGTGAAGAAGATCACCTAGATTATGCATGTGTATGAGGAAGAGAATGTAGAATTAACATCCTATAGGCTGAAGGATAATGCTCAAGATTGGGTAGAGATGTAGAAGAAGAGTAGAGGGGAGGATGCAGCCCCAATGACTTGGCAAGTATTTCAGGATGCCTTCTTAGATAAGTTTTTCTCATTAGAGATGAGGAAAGTTAAGGTGTAAGAGTTCATGAACCTGAGGCAAGGCTCCATGACAGTAAAGGAGTATTGTCTTAAGTTCAATCAGTTAGCTAAGTATGCTCCTGACTTGATAGCTGACCCTAGAGCTAGCATGAGTAAATTTGTGACTGGTGTATTCGGGTTGGTGTTGAAGGAGTGTAGAACTGTTATGCTCAATAGAGGAATGGATCTTGCTATACTAATGATACATGCACAGTAGATTGAGGTAGATAAGACAAAAGAAAGAGAGAGAGTGAGTAAGAAAGCCAGAACAGGTAGTCATAATTTCTCTAAGGCAGGGTTACAAGGTGGTAACCATTCTCAGCATAGTCAGAAGTTTTCAATTCCAGCTCCATCCTCAGCTAGTGTACCCGCACCAAATATTAGGGATGGTAGTCTTGATGGAGTGCCAGGCTCCAAATCCCAGAGTAGTGCTAGTGGTGTTCGTAGTTATCCGTTTTGTGGAGAGTGTGGCAAGAATAACCTAGGTGCTTGCAGAACTAACAATCAGGTATGTTTTGGGTGTGTTAAGCCAGGATACAAAATATGAAAATGTAGAGTGCTAGCTCAGATGGGTAGAGAATTGTGTCAGCAAAGTGCCACTTCCGGTACCAATAATGGTTAGCGTCAGAACAGACTCTATGCGTTTCAGGCTTACCATGATTAGGATAGGTTCCCTGATATAGATTTGGGTACGTTATAAGCCCCTTATATTCATGATATGTATTGCTAGATCCCTTGCTCCCATTCGGGCTTATTTTTTAGCATGAGTTAGTTAGTAAAGCCAGAAAGTAAGTTTAGCAGTCGAACATTCAGATTCATATAGTTTTTTATCTCATCTCTTCACCTAATCATGCTATTAAAAATCTCCAGAATGTAACTATTCCAAGATAGAGTATCCTAGTAGTTGCGAGTATAAGTTCAGTTCATGAGTCATGCATTAGTTTCAGACCCCAGATAGTTGGTTATGATCCAGTAAATAGATGCCCTATGCATCACCTCAAAATATCGGTGAAGTAAGTGTTCTTAGAGGGACATAGTGTCCCAAGAGAGAGATACCCTATGACTCCCTGATATTTTTAAGTCATTAAAACCCATTTGATTTCATGCTTAAATCCTCATTAAAATCTTTGTATCAGTTATCATTACATAATCAGTCAAGCATTCAATAGTCAGTTCAGTCAAGTATTCATGCATTAGACATGTATATTTAGTAGAAAAGTTCAGCTTTTCAGTGTATTCAGTCATGCGTTCATGAAAGTAACTCAGTCAAGTATCCATGCATCAGATATGCATATTTATTATAAGAATTTAGCTTATGAGTAGCTTCATTCATGTATTCCATGCATCAGATATGTATATTCAGTATGAAATCTCAGTATATCAGTAGTTCCAGTCATATAGTCATGTTTCTCATGCTCATGTACAGTAAGTAAGTTTAGACTGCTAGCATTCTTATCTTAATAAGTCTCATTCGAGGACGAATGTTCCCAAGGGATAGATATTGTAATACCCCACCCTTCTCCTAGTTCAAATTCCTCTCAAGAACATTAAAGATCTTACTTCAAAGATGAATATATTTTATTTCATGTGAAATTTTTAAGATTTTAACTTTTTATATGTGGAAAATCGAATAATATTTCCATCGATACCAAATTTCTCCAAATTCGACACTTAAGCGAAGAGTTAGAGCCATTTTAGTGAGACAGTGTGCCACCGGCACTTTAGCACATCGCGGAGCCAGCTAAAATGGCAATTGTCAAATTTTAGTAAGCCTCTATGATTCCACCGTGTCGTGGTATCTCTAGTTCACAACCAAGGTCGCAACGAGATTTCCACCGTGTCGCGCGAAGACCCAGTTTCCCAATTGTCCTATTTACAGTAAGTTGGCGCGATTATGACGCGTTACGCCAGCATGTAAAATTGGAATTTTTCCAATTCCGGATTTTAATTCCAAGGGAAAAAATGGTCCTTTTCCGACCCCTATATATATCCTTTAACACGAGATTCAGCACATTTACACCCAAATATTATTGGTTTCTCTCAATATTCTTCAAGAACAAACATTAGGCTTCATAGTTCAAGACCCAAAACTCAAGAATTCCACCGTCAAGTCTCTCCAAATCAAGAAACTAAGGTATGTTAGGTGTTGATTCTTGGGTTCCTTCCACCCAAGAAGTTCAAGAACCCTTTTTAAAATTTTAAGGTTTACGTATTTATAAGATGTCATGATTTATGTGTATTTGAGTTCATGATTTTGTATTGTTGAGTTTTAATTCATGATTTAGACTATTGATTTCAAGAGTTGATTCTAGTATGTGAGTTGATTCTAGTATGTGATGAATTGCATGATGTTCACGATAAACCCTCTTCAAGTGGCATGATATAGAAGTATTCATGATAATTAAGTATAGAATATGTGGTATAACCAAAGCATGCTCCCCATATGTTTGATAGAATGCTTAAGTAAAGAGAATAGTGCCCTTTTAGTATGTTAAGCGTGAAATCCCTAATTATGTGATAACTAATGCATGCCAAGCGTTTGTTGAAATGCCTTAGTGAATGTATTATGATAAGTTACATGCATTCTTATCCATGTGTATTCCTTATTGAACAACTATGAGATATTAGTATGCATTCCCTATACATTTACATGTTTATGACATTTAAGTGGTTGACGAGATATCGTATTGATTGTATGAGAATCAAAATCTATTGTCATGATATTCAAGTGTGGTCTTGTCTTATTTACTTTATGCTATAAGTCCTGGGGGTATTTATACCCGAAAACTTAGCTGTTTGTCTAGAGTCGAGTTAGTCTAAAGATAAAACTCAGTCGTGCTATGATCAGTAGATTTCAGTTAGTGACAGAAATTAAGAAAACTCAGTAATCTCAGTATTCAACCTAATCCAGCTCAATACTCAGTTCAGACCTTAGTAGTATTCAACATTTAGTTCAGATTTCAATAAAGCTCAATAAGTTACAGAACTCAGTAGTATTCAGTCAGATAACGAGGTTCAGTAGTATTCCGCTAGTCTTCAGAATAAAGTGAACTCAGATTAACTCAGTTACTCAGTATGATCAGTAATAGATTCAGCTCAGTCTAAGTTCAATTAAGAATGAGTTCAGAGTCCTTCAATTGGGAATAGTAACTAGCACCGAGCAAGTTCAAGGATGACGACTTCTCTATTAGAGAGGCAGAGTAGTCAGTAATATTCCCTGAACTCCAGAACTAAGTAGACAGCGCAGGACCAGGAGTCACCCATTAGATTAAGGCTTGACTATCATATTGCCTTAGGCTTGACTTCCTGCTCAGGGTCACCCATTAGAGAGGCTTGACCATAGCAGAGGTCTTTACTTGTGGCACAATATTGACACCCTTCTAGCTAGGGTTATAGGTTGAACCCTACTAGATCAGATTTGGGGCATGTTGGTTAAGTGAGAACTCCCACAGTTGAAGTTTCAGTATCAGTCTTTAGAGTAGAACTCAAAAATCAGGACTATCAAATACAGTCACCCATCTCCGTAAGGAACTTAGATAGTTCCATAGATTAATAGACCACACATTAGATAGGCCTGGTCTTATATAAAGTTAATCAGAATCAATACTAATAGATCTAGAGATCACCCGTCAGATAGGCCTGATCTCAAACTCAGTCCATTATTTCTATTATTAAAAAATTTAGAGATCTTCCGCTAGATAGGTCTGATCTCAAATACAATTATTCTTTATCACTAATAGTAGATTCAGAAATCATCCGTTAGAAGGTTTGATCACAAATTTAGTCAGTTGATAGTTACAAACTTAGAACTCAAACATTGATATGAGTAGATTTAGTTAATCAGCTTCAGTATCGTCAGTTTCAGAGATCACCCGCTAGAGAGGACTGATCTCAACTTCAGTACTCAGTTATCAATATTAGAAGATTCAGTTATTCAGTCTCTCAATATTAGTAAACTCAGACATCAGTACTAGTAGACTCAGTCATCAGTAAGTCAGTATTCAGAAACTAGTATTCAGAGTTCGTATTCAGTGTTACTGTGATTTTGGTCATGGTTTATGCATTCATGCATATGTCCTCATTCAGTACTCTCATGTTATTCAGTTAAGTTATGTTCATGTATAAGCCCCTGCATTTAGCTTTACCTCATCTAGCATACCAGTACATTTAAAGTACTGATGCATACTATTCTTTTGTGCTATGGTGTCTTATACCATAGGTTCTGAAGCGCGAGATCCAGAGCACCCTTAGTAGTCCAGACTCAGTTAGCAGAAGTAGATGTAGCAGTGATTCCTCTGCATTCTAGGATGATCCTTATTTTTATTATTACATTAGATTCAATTTATTTTCAGTAGACGAAGTTAGTTGGGGATATATCTCATCAACTCCTTTTTTTAGACAAGTTTAGAGGCTTTTCAGACAGATGTATTCATATTCAGTTTTCAGTATTAATTATTTTAGATGTTTTGAACCTTATGGCAAGTTTCCGCTAGTTTTTCGAATTTATTTCAGTATATTATGCAATGCTCACTTACAGATATCAGAAAGGGTTGGCTTGTGGTCCCTTAGAGTCATGAGCACCGTGTGGCATTCCGATTCCAGAAAATTGGGGCGTTACAGTTTCTCCCAATGTTGATCATGCCATATTGAAGCATCGTGCCTTTGGTACTGACACTTATTGCCAGATTGAAGTTTCACGTAGTTGGCATCAATCCATATAAAATTGAGAAGCTTCATCCGGTCAACACTGTAGATGTGTTCCATCTTTATTTTTTTTAAGCAAGTTTATGCAAATAGTCTTGATGTCAAATCAAAAAAGGTCAACATGATTGATGTTGAACCATTTGGTGCATTACCTCCTTACTGCTTGATAAGAAAGTGACTTGAAATGATCTGATTTCATCATTGATGACGCTGAAAATTGCCCTTTTTTAGCTTCAGTGAGCATGTACTAGGCACACGTCCACAAAAATATTTATTCTCCAATGGGAGGACAAAAATATGAGTTTTTTGATTCATAAAAATGAAATTCAATGTCCTGATGCATCTGTTTTATCAGCTTTGCGCAGCGTCATGATAAATTTCATATTTTACCTAGGATTATTAAAATCAGGAGCCATTTTTTGCGTTGGAAATTAGACTCATAGATCTATGTCTCTCGTGAGAATCACAATCAGATTGCACCCAAATCGTCGCAGATATTGCCCCAAAATCGATCCTCTAATCTTGGTTTGCTAGCTTAATTAGCTTTGCGCAGGGTCACGATAAATTTCATATCTCGACATAAGAGTCTCAAAATCAAGAGTTGTTTCTTCGGAGGCGGCAATTCTTGAATAGATTTTACCTTGGCGGGGTCCAATTCAATGCCTCTGCGGCTAATTATGAAACCCAAAAGTTTCCCGGATGGAATGCCAAATGCACACTTGGCTGGATTGAGCTTAAGATTATACTTTCGCAATCTTTCGAAGAATTTCCTCAAGTCATATACATGATCAACTTGTGTCTTGGACTTGATAATGACATCATCAACATATACTTCTACTTCCTTGTGCATCATGTCATGAAAAATAGTAGTCATAGCTCTCATGTACGTAGCTCCCGCATTCTTTAAACCAAATGGCATGACCCTATAGCAATAAGTACCCCACGGAGTGGTGAAAGCAGTCTTTTCTGCATCCGTTTCGTCCATCAGGATCTGGTGATATCCGGCATAACAATCCATGAAAGATTGGATCTCGTGTTTAGCACAATTATCAACAAGGATATGAATATTGGGTAGCGGAAAGTTATCTTTAGGGCTTGCTTTGTTCAAATCCCTATAGTCAACACAAACTCTGATTTTGCCATCTTTCTTCGATACGGGCACCACATTAGCCAACCATGTGGTGTACTGAGCGACCCTGACCACATTCGCATTCAATTGCTTCATGATTTCCTCTTTGATTTTATCGCTCACGTCAGTTTTAAACTTTCTTTGCTTTTGCTGGACCGGTGAGAAATCAGGGTATGTAGGCAGTTTGTGGACCACCAAATCCGTGCTTAGACCCGGCGTATCATCGTAAGACCAAGCAAAAACATCCTTATA